>NC_046158.1:109961344-110017442 GCF_011064425.1 Rattus rattus | reverse complement strand
ACGACACAGAAATGCATCCTTTAATAAAATAGTAAATATTCTCAATGTGGATGCTCACTGAACCTGTGAAGGAACAACTGATTTCATGGTCTCATTGCTAGAGCACTTACTGGTGTGCAGAAAGCTTTTATGATTCATCCCTAGTGAGAGAGAGGGAGGAAGGAATCACATGGGGATATTACTGAGTAATTTCTGGTTCCTAGGGCATAAATTACCCACCTGTGTACAGACTTTTGTTCAGAATTTTTTTGAATTATATTTTAATAAATTAACTTAAAAGATAACAAATAGTCAGCTTTATGGAGCTTTTCCATTGCTTTTGTTATTTCTTCCTTTTATATCTTCACCTGCATTCCCTGAATTCTTCCCCCATGTAAGAGAAAACCTTTCCATCCTTAGTAGTTCACCTCTCTATTTTCACAGAACATAACTTTTACTCTCCTCTCCATTTAGGCTTATGTTGTTCCATTCCTACTAATGGACCCATTCTAAAAGTTTGTGTAGTCTAAGAATGAAAAGTTTGAGTCCTGAGAGAGACCATGGGGGACTTTTTTCTAATCAAGACCTGATTACTTCATTTAATAGATGGTATTTTCTAAATCAACCTGTTTACCTGAAAATTTCAATTGATTAATTAATTAATTCATTAATTATTGTACCTAAATAAAAATTCAAAGTAAAAATATCTGCTTGTCAGTTGATGGACATCCAAGTTGCTTATATTGCCTGACTATTGTGAATAGAATAACAATGAACACTTCCATATACAAGTTTCTTTGAAGCCACGCATTGTTCCTTTGGATATATTCCCAGGAGTGGTGTAGCTGGGTCAGTTGGCAGATCATGTAGATACACCAAACAGATGTTCATATAGTTGTTGTATCAGTCTGTATCCCCACCAGAAGTAAATAAAGGGTTCCTTTATTCATATCCTCAGTATATTTTTTTTCTTGATAAAAAAGCTATTTTGACTGAGATATGATGGTATCCTCAGAGGAGTTTTAATTAGTATCTTCTCAATGGCTAAGAATGTTGATTTGTATTTCTTTTAAGAATTCTGCATTAAAGTATGGTCCATTTAATTAGCTTGTTTCTTGACTTTTTTAGTTCTTTGTATATTGTAAATATTGATTCTCTGTCAGTATGATAGGATGAGCATTCTTACTATGCTAATCATACCAATCCATGAGAATGGGGGAATCTCCATTTTCTGAGGTCTTTTTGATTTCTTTCTTGAGAGACTTGAAGTTCTTTGTCATACAGATCTTTCACTTGTTTGGTTAGAGTTACCCCAAGATATTTTTATGTTATTTGTGGCTATTCTGAAGGGTGTTGTTTCCCTAATTTCTTTCTCAGCCCTTTCATCATTTACATAAAAGAAGGCTACTGATTTGTTTTGAGTTAATTTTACATCTAGCCATTTTGCTGAATTTGCTTATCAGCTGTAGAAGTTCTCTGGTAGAATTTTTGTGTTGCTTATGTATACTATCATATCATCAGCAAATGGTGATACCGTGACTTCTTTGCAAATTTGTATCCCCTTCATCGCCTTTTGTTGTCTTATTGGTCTAGCTAGAACTTCAAGTACTCTATTGAATAGATACTGGAAGAGTGGGCAACCTTGTTTTGTCCCTGATTTTAGTGGGGTTGCTTCAAGTATTCATTTGATATTTCCTGCTGGTTTGCTGTATATTGTTTTTATTATGTTTAGTAATAAACATAATTTTTATGGGCCTTGAATTCCTGATTTCTCCAATACTTTTATCATGAAGAGGTATTTTGTCAAAGGCTTTTCAGCATCTAAGAAAATAAATCATGTGGCCTTTTTTTTCTTTGACTTTGTTTATATAGTGGATTATGTTAATGGATTTTTTTTATTATTATTATTAACTTGAGTATTTCTTATATACATTTTAGGTGTTATTCCCTTTCCCGGTTTCGGGCAAACATCCCCCCCCTCCCCTTCCTTATGGGTGTTCCCTCCCAACCCCCCCCCATTGCTGCCCTCTCCCCAACAGTCTAGTTCACTAGGGGTTCAGTCTTAGCAGGACCCAGGGCTTCCCTTCCACTGGTGCTCTTACTAGGATATTCATTTGCAACCCTCGAGGTCAGAGTCCAGGGTCAGTCCATGTATAGTCTTTGGGTAGTGGCTTAGTCCCTAGAAGCTCTGGTTGGTTGGCATTGCTGTACATATGGGGTCTTGAGCTCCTTCAAGCTCTTCCAGTTCTTTCTCTGATTCCTTCAACAGGGGTCCTGTTCTCAGTTCAGTGGTTTCCTGCTGGCATACGCCTCTGTATTTGCTGTATTCTGGCTGTGTCTCTCAGGAGCGATCTGCATTCACATTTTGATCATCCGTCTTGAGTTTCATTTGTTCTAGGCATCTAGGGTAATTCAAGCATTTGGGCTAATAGCCACTTATCAATGAGTACATACCATGTATGTCTTTCTGTGATTGGGTTAGCTCACTCAGGATGATAGTTTCCAGTTCCAACCATTTGCCTACGAATTTCACAAAGTCATGGTTTTTGATAGCTGAGTAATATTCCATTGTGTAGATGTACCACATTTTCTGTATCCATTCCTCTGTTGAAGGGCATCTGGGTTCTTTCCAGCTTCTGGCTATTATAAATAAGGCTGCGATGAACATAGTGGAGCACGTGTCTTTTTTATATGTTGGGGCATCTTTTGGGTATATGCCCAGGAGAGGTATAGCTGGATCCTCAGGCAGTTCAATGTCCAATTTTCTGAGGAACCTCCAGACTGATTTCCAGAATGGTTGTAGCAGTCTGCAACCCCACCAACAATGGAGGAGTGTTCCTTTCTCCACATCCCGCCAGCATTTGCTGTCACCTGAGTTTTTGATCTTAGCCATTCTCACTGGTGTGAGTGAAATCTCAGGGTTGTTTTGATTTGCATTTCCCTTATGACTAACTTGATGTTGAACATTTCTTTAGGTGTTTCTCAGCCATTCGGCATTCCTCAGCTGTGAATTCTCTGTTTAGCTCTGAACCCCATTTTTTAATAGGGTTATTTACCTCCCTGCTGTCTAACTTCTTCAGTTCTTTGTATATTTTGGATATAAGCCCTCTATCTGTTGTAGGATTGGTAAAGATCTTTTCCCAATCTGTTGGTTGCCGTTTTGTCCTAACCACAGTGTCCTTTGCCTTACAGAAGCTTTGCAGTTTTATGAGATCCCATTTGTCGATTCTTGATCTTAGAGCATAAGCCATGGGTGTTTTGTTCAGGAAATTTTTTCCAGTGCCCATGTGTTCCAAATGCTTCCCTAGTTTTCTTCTATTAGTTTGAGTGTATCTGGTTTGATGTGGAGGTCCTTGATCCACTTGGACTTAAGCTTTGTACAGGGTGATAAGCATGGATCGATCTGCATTCTTCTTACATGTTGACCTCCAGTTGAACCAGCACCATTTGCTGAAAATGCTATCTTTTTTCCATTGGATGGTTTTGGCTCCTTTGTCAAAAATCAAGTGCCCATAGGTGTGTGGGTTCATTTCTGGGTCTTCAATTCTGTTCCATTGGTCTATCTGTCTGTCTCTGTACCAATACCATGCAGTTTTTATCACTATTGCTCTGTAATACTGCTTGAGATCTGGGATAGTGATTCCCCCTGAAGTCCTTTTATTGTTGAGGATAGTTTTAGCTATCCTGGGTTTTTTGTTATTCCAGATGAATTTGCAAATTGTTCTGTCTAACTCTTTGAAGAATTGGATTGGTATTTTGATGGGGATTGCATTGAATCTGTAGATCGCTTTTGGTAGAATGGCCATTTTTACTATATTAATCCTGCCAATCCATGAGCATGGGAGATCTTTCCATCTTCTGAGATCTTCTTCAATTTCTTTCTTCAGAGTCTTGAAGTTCTTATTGTACAGATCTTTCCCTTGCTTGGTTAAAGTCACCCCGAGGTACTTTATATTATTTGGATCTATTATGAAGGGTGTCATTTTCCTAATTTCTTTTTCGGCCTGTTTCTCTTTTTGTAGAGGAAGGCTACTGATTTATTTGAGTTAATTTTATACCCAGCCACTTTGCTGAAGTTGTTTATCAGCTTTAGTAGTTCTCTGGTGGAACTTTTTGGGATCACTTAAATATACTATCATATCATCTGCAAATAGTGATATTTTGACTTCTTCTTTTCCAATCTGGTATCCCCTTGACCTCCTTTTTTGTTGTCTGATTGCTCTGGCTAGAACTTCAAGAACTATATTGAGTAAGTAGGGAGAGAGTGGGCAGCCTTGTCTAGTCCCTGATTTTAGTGGGATTCCTTCAAGTTTCTCTCCATTTAGTTTAATGTTAGCCACTGGTTTGCTGTATATGGCTTTTACTATGTTTAGGTATGGGCCTTGAATTCCTATTCTTTCCAGGACTTTTATCATGAAGGTGTGTTGAATTTTGTCAAATGCTTTCTCAGCATCTAATGAAATGATCATGTGGTTTTGTTCTTTCAGTTTGTTTATATAATGGATCACGTTGATGGTTTTCCGTATATTAAACCATCCCTGCATGCCTGGGATGAAGCCTACTTGATCATGGTGAATGATTGTTTTGATGTGCTCTTGGATTAGGTTTGCCAGAATTTTATTGAGTATTTTTGCATCGATATTCATAAGGGAAATTGGTCTGAAGTTCTCTTTCTTTGTTGGGTCTTTGTGTGGTTTAGGTATAAGAGTAATTGTGGCTTCATAGAAGGAATTAGGTAGTGCTCCATCTGTTTCAATTTTGTGGAATAGTTCGGATAATATTGGTACGAGGTCTTCTATGAAGGTCTGATAGAATTCTGCACTAAACCCATCTGGACCTGGGCTCTTTTTGGTTGGGAGACCTTTAATGACTTCTTCTATTTCCTTAGGAGTTATGGGGTTGTTTAACTGGTTTATCTGTTCCTGATTTAACGGTACCTGGTATCTGTCTAGGAAATTGTCCATTTCCTGCAGATTTTCAAGTTTTGTTGAATATAGGCTTTTATAGTAAGATCTGATGATTTTTTGAATTTCCTCTGAATCTGTAGTTATGTCTCCCTTTTCATTTCTGATTTTGTTAATTTGGACACACTCTCTGTGTCCTCTCGTTAGTCTGGCTAAGGGTTTATCTATCTTGTTGATTTTCTCAAAGAACCTACTTTTGGTTCTGTTGATTCTTTCTATGGTCCTTTTTGTTTCTACTTGGTTGATTTCGCTCTGAGTTTGATTATTTCCTGCCTTCTACTCCTCCTGGGTGTATTTGCTTCTTTTTGTTCTAGAGCTTTTAGGTGTGCTGTCAAGCTGCTGACATATGCTCTTTCCTGTTTCTTTCTGCAGGCACTCAGCGCTATGAGTTTTCCTCTTAGCACAGCTTTCATTGTGTCCCATAAGTTTGGGTATGTTGTATCTTCATTTTCATTAAATTCTAAAAAGTCTTTAATTTCTTTCTTTATTTCTTCCTTGACCAGGTTATCATTGAGTAGAGCATTGTTCAATTTCCACGTATATGTGGGCATTCTTCCCTTATTGTTATTGAAGACCAGTTTTAGGCCGTGGTGGTCTGATAGCACGCATGGGATTATTTCTATCTTTCTGTACCTGTTGAGGCCCGTTTTTTGACCAATTATATGGTCAGTTTTGGAGAAAGTACCATGAGGAGCTGAGAAGAAGGTATCCTTTTGCTTTAGGATAGAATGTTCTATAAATATCTGTTAAGTCCATTTGGCTCATGACTTCTCTTAGTCTTTCTACGTCTCTGTTTAATTTCTGTTTCCATGATCTGTCCATTGATGAGAGTGGGGTGTTGAAATCTCCTACTATTATTGTGTGAGGTGTAATGTGTGTTTTGAGCTTTAGCAAGGTTTCTTTTACGTATGTAGGTGCCCTTGTATTTGGGGCATAGATATTTAGGATTGAGAGTTCATCTTGGTGGATTTTTCCTTTGATGAATATGAAGTGTCCTTCCTTATCTTTTTTGATGACTTTTAGTTGAAAATTGATTTATCTGATATTAGAATGGCTACTCCAGCTTGCTTCTTCCGACCATTTGCTTGGAATGTTGTTTTCCAGCGTTTCACTCTGAGGTAGTGTATGTCTTTGTCTCTGAGGTGTGTTTCCTGTAGGCAGCAGAATGCAGGGTCCTCGTTGCGTATCCAGTTTGTTAATCTATGTCTTTTTATTGGGGAGTTGAGGCCATTGATGTTGTGAGATATTAAGGAATAGTGATTATTGCTTCCTGTTGTATTCATATTTGGATGTGAGGTTATGTTTGTGTGCTTTTCTTCTCTTTGTTTTGTTGCCAAGGCGATTAGTTTCTTGCTTCTTCTAGGGTATAGCTTGCCTCCTTATGTTGGGCTTTACCATTTATTATCCTTTGTAGTGCTGGATTTGTAGAAAGATATTGTGTAAATTTGTTTTTGTCATGGAATATCTTGGTTTCTCCATCTATGTTGATTGAGAGTTTTGCAGGATACAGTAACCTGGTCTGGCATTTGTGTTCTCTTAGGGTCTGTATGACATCAGTCCAGGATCTTCTGGCCTTCATAGTTTCTGGCGAAAAGTCTGGTGTGATTCTGATAGGTCTGCCTTTATATGTTACTTGACCTTTTTCCCTTACTGCTTTTAATATTCTTTCTTTATTTTGTGCGTTTGGTGTTTTGAGTATTATGTGACGGAGGTGTTTCTTTTCTGGTCCAATCTATTTGGAGTTCTGTAGGCTTCTTTGTATGCCTATGGGTATCTCTTTTTTTTAGGTTAGGAAGTTTTCTTCTATGATTTTGTTGAAGATATTTACTGGTCCTTTGAGCTGGGAGTCTTCACTCTCTTCTATACCTATTATCCTTAGGTTTGATCTTCTCATTGAGTCCTGGATTTCCTGTATGTTTTGGACCAGTAGCTTTTTCCGCTTTACATTATCTTTGACAGTTGAGTCAATGATTTCTATGGAATCTTCTGCTCCTGAGATTCTCTCTTCCATCTCTTGTATTCTGTTGGTGATGCTTGTATCTACAGCTCCTTGTCTCTTCTTTTGGTTTTCTATATCCAGGGTTGTTTCCATGTGTTCTTTCTTGATTGCTTCTATTTCCATTTTTAATTCCTTCAACTGTTTGATTGTGTTTTCCTGGAATTCTTTCAGGGATTTTTGTGACTCCTCTCTGTAGGCTTCTACTTGTTTTTATGTTTTCCTGTGTTTCTCTAAGGGAGTTCTTCATGTCTTTCTTGAAGTCCTCCAACATCATGATCAAATATGATTTTGAAACTAGATCTTGCTTTTCTGGTGTGTTTGGATATTCCGTGTTTGCTTTGGTGGGAGAATTGGGCTCCGATGATGCCATGTAGTCTTGGTTTCTATTGCTTGGGTTCCTGCGCTTGCCTCTCGCCATCAGATTATCTCTAGTGTTACTTTGTTCTGCTATTTCTGACAGTGACTAGACTGTCTTATAAGCCTGTGTTTCAGGAGTGCTGTAGACCTGTTTTCCTGTTTTCTTTCAGCCAGTTATGGGGACAGAGTGTTCTGCTTTCGGGCGTGTAGTTTTTCCTCTCTACAGGTCTTCAGCTGTTCCTGTGAGCCTGTTTCTTGAGTTCACCAGGCAAGTCGTTTGTAGCAGAAAAGTTTGTCTTACCTGTGGTCCCCAGGCTCAAGTTTGCTCGCGGGGTGTTGCCTATGAGCTCTCCACGGCCTTAGCAGCCAGGAAGATCTGTGCCGCCCCTTCCGGGAGGTTCCGTGCACCAGGGTTCCAGATAGCTTTTGTTTTCCTCTGGGGTCAGAACTGTGTGCAGCGTGCAGTCTCTTCTGGTTTCCCAGGCGTGTCCGCCTCTCTGAAGGTTTAGCTCTCCCCCCACGGATTTGGGTGCAGAGAACTGTTTATCTGGTCGGTCCTTCAGGTGCGGTGTCTCAGCGCAGTGGACCTGCTGCTCCTGGGCCCTCCCTCCCCACGGGTACCCAGAGGCCGTGCACAGTTTCCTCCTGGGCCAGGGGGATGTGGGGCAGGGGTGGGCAGCGTTGGTGGTCTCTTCTGCTCTGCTGCCTCAGGAGTGCCCGCCTGACCAGGCGGAGAGAACTCCCCTCCAGGGGGCCTGGGAGCAGAGAGCTGCTGAAGGCAGGGATCCTCCGCTGGTCCGGGACTCTGGCCAAACACCGGAAGTGTCTGGCCCCAGAGGAACTCCGCCTCTGTGTGACCCAAGATCACCAGGCAAGTCGTTTGTAGCAGAAAAGTTTGTCTTACCTGTGGTCCCCAGGCTCAAGCTTGCTCGCGGGGTGTTGCCTATGATGTTAATGGATTTTTGTATGCATCTCTGGGATGAAGCCTAGTTGGTCTTGGTGAATGACAATTTACATGTGCTCTTGGATTCGGTTTGGGAGAATTGTATTGAGTATGTTTGCATCAATATTCATAAGCGAAATTGGTCTGAAGTTCTCTTATTTTGTTAGGTCTTTGTGTGGTTTATATATCATTGTAATTTGCTTCATAGAATGAATTAGATAGTATTCCTTTTGTTTCTATTTTATTGAATAGTTTGAGGAGTGTTGGTATTAGCTCTTCTTTGAAGGTTTGATAGAAATCTACACTAAAACCATTTGGCTCTTGGTTTCTTTTTTGTCTTGTTCTTTTTTTTTTCTTTTCGTTTTGTTTTGTTTTTGGTTGAGAAATTTTTAATGACTTCTATTTCTTTAGCAGATTGTTTTCCTGTACTTGATTTAATTTTTGTATGTGGTTTATTTCTAGAAAATCATCCATTTCATCTAGATTTTTCAGTTTTGTCAAGTATAGACATTCGTAGTAGAATCTGGTGATTGTTCTTTTCTTGTTATTATGTCTCCCTTTTCACTTTAGATTTTGTTAATTTGAATATTGCCTCTGGGCCTTTTGGTTAGTTGGGCTAGGGGTTTATCTATCTTGTTGATTTTTTTCAAAGAACCAGCTCCTGGTATTTGTTGATTATTTGTATAGTTCTTTTTGTTTTTACTTGGTTGATTTCAGCCCTGAGTTTGATTATTTCCTGCTCTGTATTCCTTTTGAGCGTGTTTGCTTCTTTTTGTTCTAAGGCTTTCAAGTATCCTCTTAAATTGCCAGAAAGGATCTCTACAATTTCTTGATGAGAGCATTTAGTGTATGAATTTTCCTCTTAGCACTGCTTTTATTGTGTCCGATAAGTTTGGGAATATGTATGTATGTATGTATGTATGTATGTATGTATGTATGTATGTATGTATGTGTATATATGCTATGTCATCATTTTCATTGAATTTCAGGAAGTCCTAAATTTCTTTCTTTCTGCCTGGACCAAGTTATCATTGAGTAGAAAGTTGTTCAGTTTCCGTGGATATGTGGGTTTTCTGTTGGTTTTGTTGTTACTGAAGTCTAGCCATCATCTGTGGTGATCCGATAGTGTGCATGGGATTATTTCAGTTTTCTTGGATCGTTGAGGCTTCTTTTGTGACTGATTTGGTCAGTTTTGGAGAAGGTTCTAGGAGGTGTTGAGAAGAATGTATATTCTTTTGTTTTAGGAAATGTTCCGTATATATTTATTAAATTCATTTGATCCATAATGTCTATTAGTTTTACTGTGTCTCTGTTTAGTTTCTGTTTCAATGACCTGTCCATTGGTGAGATTGAGGTGTTGAAGTCTCCACAGTTATTGACTAGCATTCAGTATTTTAGAGAAGTTTCTGTTATGAGTGTTGGTGGACTTGCCATTGAGGCATAGATAGATGTTCTGAGGCTTTCTCTTGGTGGATTTTTCCTTTGATGAATATGAAGTGTCCTTCCCTATCTCGCTTGATAACTTTTGCTTGAAAGTTGATTTTATTGAATATTAGGATGACAACTCCAGCTTGTTTTTTGAACCATTTGCTTGAAGACTCTTTTTTCAGTGTGTTTTTTGTATGCAGCAAAATGCTGTCTCCTGTTTGGGTACCCAGTCTGTTAGCTTATGTCTTTTTATTGGGGAATTGAGTCCATTGATATTGAGAGATATAAAGACAGATGATTCATTGTTCGTTCCTGTTGTGTTTGTAGTAGTAGTATGAGGCCTTATCTATAATTATTTCTCTCCTTTTGGTTTTATTGTGAGATGATTACTATTTTGCTTTTTTCTTTGGTGTAGGTACTCTTCTTGTGTTGGAGTTTTCCTTCTAGAATCCCTCTGTGGGGCTGGATTGGTAGACATTGTTTAAATTTGGTTTTGTCTTGGAGTATTTTGGGTTCTCCATCTATGATTATTGAGAGTTTTACCAGGTATAGTAGTATGGACTAGAATTTGTGTTCTCATAAAGTCTGTATGACATCTGCCGAGGCTCTTCTGGCTTTAAGAGTCTCTGTTGAAAATTTTTGTGTAATTCTGATAGGTCTGCCTTTATATTTTACTTGGCCTTTTTCCCTTAATAGCTTTTAATATTCTTTCTTCTGTGCATTTACTGTTTTGATTATTATGTGACGAGAGGATTTTCTTTTCTGGTCCAATATATTTGGTGTTCTATAGACTTATTGTACATTTATGGCCACCTCTTTCTTTAGGTTAGGGAAGTTTGCTTCTATGATTTTGTAGAAGACATTTTCGGGTCCTTTGAGCTGGGAATCTTTGCTCTCCTCTCTTCCTATTCTTAGATTTGGTCCTTTCATTGTTTGTTTTTGGGTTAGGAGTTTTTTATGTTTTGAATTTTCTTTGACTTGTATCAATGTCTTGTGTACCTGAGATTCTCTTTTTATATCTGTTGTATTCTGTTGTTGATACTGGTATCTTTATTTCCTTTTATTTAGGTTTTCCATTCTAGAGTTGCCTCCATTTGTGTTTTCTTTATTGTTTCTACTTCCATTTTTAGGCCTTGAACCACTTTGTTTAATTCCTTCACCTGTTTGATTGTGTTTTCCTGTATTTCTTTATGGAATTTGTTTCCTCTCTAAGGGCTTCTACCTGTTTCCCTATGGTTTTCTTTATTTCTTTCACTGAGTTATTTATATCCTCCTTAAAGGATTATTATCTTCATGAGATAGGATTTTAGGTCAGTTTCCTTATTTTCAGGTGTGTTGGTGTATCCAGGGCTTTCTGTGGTGGGAGAACTGGGTTGTGACAGTGCCAAAGTATATTGGCTTCTGTTGCTTATGGTCTTGTGCTTGCCCCTTGGCCATCTGCGTTCTGGTTATCTTTGGTGTTAGCTAGTCTGAGTGTTTCTGTATGGAGCCTGCTGCTTATGCCCCTGGGTTGCTGCAGGTCTCCTGGGAGGCCTGTGGCCCTGGCTGTAATAGCCCTCTGGGAGTCCTTGAGACTGTGGGATCTTCAGAGAAGCAGATAAGCCAATGATCTATCCCTGAGGAAGGGGGTGTAGTTTGAGGGGGCTGGGGTTGCGGATGGGTCTGTTTGCTGGGCTCTTTAGGGTTCCTAGCTTATGAGGTTGTTTTGGAGGGTCCCTTAAGTGTTGCTCTGTGTGCAGCAGATATCTTGGCAGGCCTTCAGACTGTCCACTCTTTTCTTAATATTAATCCTGTCAGTCAGTACATGTGCCTGAAAGTCTCTCCATTTTATATTATCTTTAGTTTTTGACTTTTATTTGGTGTTGTAAAGTTTTCATCAGAGAGCATTTTCTTGATTAGGTTTATTTCAGGACATTTTTACTCAGGCTATTTTAAATATGATTATTTCTCTGCTTTTCTTCTCCCTGTGTTTGTCATTGGTGTATATGGTGGCTGCATGGCTGCTGGGAGCGTTGTCTGCTTCAGGTCTCTGGAACTTCCTGAAGATCTTCCACCCTCTGCCCCCACCTCCAGCAGCTGCAGATTTCTGTTCATTCTCCTGGCCTTCCAGGTCTCTTGTCCCTTATCACATCTGATTCTCCCCTCCATTCCTCTCTCCCTTTCTCCCACCCACTTCCCTTCCTCCCTCTGCTTCCTATGACTGTTTCGTGATTCAAGCATCCTCACTTGGACCTTTGTTCTTTTTAACTTCTTTGATCTTTGAGTGTATCATGAGTATTCTGTGCTTTATGGCTAATATTAATTTAGGACTCACTTTGGTTAATTTATCTCACTCTCGTTCATGTTTTCTAAGTACCATCTCATTATTTTGTTAATCCTTTGAATTGTATTTTCATTCTATTTTTATTAGCTAATAATGAATTAGGTTTTATTATAGCATTTTTTTCAAACAACATTTTTGTTGATGTTCCCCCTTTTTACCTGTACACTCTTTCTCCCTTATACCATTTCAGTCCTCAGTAGCCTTCCTCACACTCAGATATAACACATGACCTTTCCCCAATTTGTCACTAGTTTTTATTGTCCTTTGGTGTTTTCCTTTCTAGTTCTGTAGTCTGTACATCATCTCAAAACCACCTTGGTATTTATATACAAATATGGGAAGGTAGAACTCCATAGGAGAGGAAATATATACTCTTTTTCCTTTTGAGACAGGGTTACCTTCCTTAAAATATTTTACAGCTGTGGCTATCACTTTTCATAATTTCCTTTTTCTTAACAGGTGAACAAAAATATATATTACATAATTATGTTCCATTCCTCTATTGATGGATTTCTAAGCTGTTTCTATTTCTTAGCTATTGTAAACAGTATAACAGTAAGCATAGATATACAGGAATGTTGCTAGTAAGCTACAGAATATGTTAGGTACATACACACAAGTGTTTTAGCTAAGTCTTGATAGTTATATTTTCAATTTTTTGAGAACTTTCCACTCTAATTCTTGAAATAATTGTAGTGGTTTATAATCAACCCCACCAGCTGTTACCTTAGTCTCACTAGCATTTGTTGCCATTTGTTTACTTGATCACAGTTCTGTCTGACATGCTATATATAAACTCTTACTGTATTTTTTTTCTCTTGAAGTCTGTCTTTTCATTTTGTTAGACCATTTATTGATTGGAAGTTTTGTAGTTTAACTTTTACAGTTCTTTTGCTATTCTAGATATCATACTGTGTCTAAGGAATAGCTTGAAAGATTTGTTTTCCCCATTTCATGAACTGTGTATTTGCTCTGCAAATAGATTATCATTGCTGTTTAGAAAAATTTAAGTTTCAGATAGGGTCATGTATTCCTTGGTCTGTTTGAATTTATGTTTATGCAGCCTGAGAAATGTGCTTCTATATCTACTTTGCCAGCACCATTTGTTGAATGTGCTATCCTTTTCAACATTCTGTGTTCTTAATAACTGTCAAAAATCACCTGGCCTTTGTCAATGTGGGTTTATTTCAGAGCCTTTTATCCTATTCCATTACTACTCCATTAATTTACATATATGTTTCGTGCAAGTGCCATTCTTTTGTCACTTTTTCTGTATTATAATTTGAGGTCAAGTGTTGTGATAACCCCAGCATTGCCCTTTTTTATAAATATTATTTGCTTATATGTGGTCATTTTTGTTATCATAAGAATTTATTTTTTATTTTATGAAGGACGACATTGGAATTTTGATGGCAATTGTATTGAACCTGTAGAATACTTTTGGTTATCCTGTCCCTTTTATAATATTGACCTTCATTCTAGGAGCATAGAATGACTTTCCATTTTATAATTTTTTAAAATTTCTTTTCTGTATCCTAAAGCCAAGTTGTATGTGTCTTTCTCATGTTGTTGAGGTTTATTTATAAGCACTATATTTTTGGGAGATATTTTGAATGAGATGCTTTTCCTAATTTCTCAGTAAGTTCATTGTTGGAATATATGAAGTCTCCTGATCTTTGGTTGTTAGCCTAACCTTTACTGACTCATCCATCTCTTCAGTCCTTCTGACTTCTGTATGCTGGTTTTGTATCCTACAACTGTAGTGAACATGTTTACCAAATCTAAGTGTTTTCTTTAATAGAATCTATAGGGCTTCTTAAGTAAGGAATTTTAAGTAGGGATATTTTTCTCATTTCTTTTCTTATTTTTAGTAACTCTCACTAGCCAGGTCATAAGCCTCAGGTAAGAACTGATTACTACTGACTTGTATTGACATAATAATATTAAAAATAATTCCTTATGACTTATTGTTATATCCATAGATGAATGTATCTTTCAGCAATTGTCAGAGAAACTAGTTGTAGTAACTGGCAGTTAATACAAAGTCATCCAACCTCTCAACATGCAGAACATAAGTGACTGAGTCTAGCAAGGCCACAGGCTGGTTAAGGTCAGAGAACATCAGCAGGGTAGACTGACACTAAGTTGTGTAACCAGGGCCAAATCTAGTATTTAGAAAGATGCAAACAGAGATCACTAGACTGTGTGGGCACCACGGCATTACATGTGGAGCCCCAGTAGGTCTGAGGATTGAGGACTAAGTCAGAGGATTCACTAGGATAGACAGGAATCAGCATGTGGGCACTAGGCTGGGACTTTAGGTTGCTAGGTTGTCCCACCCACGGCCCCTATAGGTATTAAGAACTGTGAACTACCTTCTTAGACCCTCTTTCATTTTATCTCCTAAGTTTTGGTATATTACATTTTTATTCTTGTTCATTACAAGAATTTTTTGTTTTTTGATTGCTTCAATGACTTATTATTCAGAGGTATATTGTTTATTTTCTCTGAGTTTACATGTTTTCTGTACTTTGCTGTTCATTTCTTCCTTTATTGCATTGTGGTAAGATAGGGTACAGGCAGTTATTTCATCTTCCTCCTGTTTTGTTGAGACTTGCTTTCTCTTCCATCTGTAGTCTATTTGGGCTTATTACTAGAATGTATTCTAGTATTTAGTTGAGGGAGTGTTACATATTTCTGTTATGACTATTGCATCTTTCGAGGTTATTTAATTCCATGCTTCTCTATATTCATCTTGATGATGTGTATCTGATAGTAAGAGTGGAACGTTCTCCCACTAATAGTATGTTGGTGTTAATCTTTGATTGTATTCTTAGTTGTATGTGTTTTATAAAATTGGATCTACATGTGTTGAAGGCATTTCACGTTTTGATTTTGTAATGTCCTTTTGATGAATTGTTTATCTCATCAGTATGAAGTGACCTTTATTTCTCCTTACTGGATTGGAACTGAATTTTCTCAGGTACTGGACGAGCACCACCTGCTTGATTTCTCATGCCACTTTCTTGGAATACATTGTTATGTCCTTTCATTGTAAGGTAATGTCTGTTTTTGATGGTGAGCTATTTTTCATTTAAGAAGCAAAAAGAAAGACCCTGTTTTCTAATCCAGTCCTCTGTTTGTGTGGTTCAGGTTGGAGAAATGAGAATGTTGATATTCAGTTATTATTAAGAGGGGTGTGCAATTCCCTACATTTCCTTAAATTTTGTAGTTCATTGTGTTTTTAGTCTTCTTGCATTTAACAACTACCTGTAGCATCTTGGTTTGTTTGTTTTCAGTCCAGAGTTTCTTCTTCAGTATCCTCTATTGAACTGGCTTGGTGATCATTAATTGCATTATCCTACATCTGTCCCTTTCTCCTTCAGTTTCGCCACATGTATTAAGTAAAAACTGGCAGTTCTGATCTTTGAGAACTTGAAGTACATCTTTCTGTGCTCTTCTGTTAATGTCTCCATTAGATACTCAGCACTGCATCTGCACCTTCCTTTATACTGACTGTTTGTCTGTGGTTCTTTCAGAAGTCTGTGTTTTTTGAACTTTTTGAACATATGCATGTTCTAATAAGATTGGTAGATTTTTATAGCAGATAAAGTATCTCGGATTACCTGTGACTTTTGCATCAGCACGGTTCATCTGATGCTAGATAACTGGTTCAGTTTTTTACTATTTTACAGATGTTTTCAATTCAGATTAATTTTTAATTTCAGTGGACATGTTTACATGTTTAGGAGAGACGAGGTTGTATAGAATTGAGTTCATATTTTCTTTTCTTTTTTTTTATTGGATATTTTTATTTACATTTCAAATGCTATTCCCTTTCCTGGTGTCCCAGCCATAATCCCATCCCCTCCTCCTCTTCTTTGAGGGTCTTCCTCCTCCCCAGCCACCACTCTTCACACCCCTCCTGACATTCCCCTGCACTGGGGGTCCAGCCTTGGCAGGACATAGGGCTTCTCCTTCCAGTTGGTACACAACAAGGCCATCCTCTGCTACATATGCAGCTGGAACAATGGGTCTGTCCATGTATAGTCTTTGGGTAGTGGTTTAGTCCCTGGGAGCTCTGGTTGGTAGGCATTGTTTTTCTTATGGGGTTGCAAGCCCATTCAGCTCTTTCAATCCTTTCTCTAATTTCCCCAACAGGGGTCCCATTCTCAGTTCAGTGGTTTGCTGCTAGCATTCGCGTCTGTATTTGTCATGCTCTGGCTGTGCCTCTCAGGAGACAGCTATATCAGGCTCCTGTCACCATGCACTTCTTAGCTTCATCAATCTTATCTAATTTTGGTGGCTGTATGTATGTATGTATGTATGTATGTATGTATGTATGTATGTATTCTGTATAAATATGTGGGACAGGCTCTGAATGGCTGTTCCTTCAGTCTCTGCTTCAAACTTTGTTGCCATATCTCCTCCTATGAATAATTTTGTTCACCTGTTTTAAAAAGGACTGAAGCATCCACACTTTGGTCATCCTTCTTCTTGAGCTTCATGTGGTCTGTGGATTATATCTTGTGTAATTCGAGCTTTTGAGCTAATATCCACTTATCAATGAGTGTGTACCATGTGTGTTGTTTTTTTTTTCTTTTTTCCTGGTTGGGTTACCTCACTCAGGATGTTATTTTCTAGTTCTATCCATTTGCTTATGAATTTCATAAAGTCATTGTTTTTGATAGCTGAGATAGTGCTCCATTGTGTAGATGTACCATAATTTCTGTATCCATTCCTCTGTTGAAGGGCATCTGGGTTCTTTCCAGCTTCTGGCTATTATAAATAAGGCTGCTATGAACATAGTGGAGCACGTGTCTTTGTTATATGTTGGGGCATCTTTTGGGTATATGCCCAAGAGAGGTATAGCTGGGTCCTCAGGGAGTTCAATGTCCAATTTCCTGAGGAACCTCCAGACTGATTTCCAGAATGGTTGTACCAGTCTGCAATCCCACCAACAATGGAGGAGTGTTCCTCTTTCTCCACATCCTCACCAGCATCTGTTGTCACCTGAGTTTTTGATCTTAGCCATTCTGACTGATGTGAGATGGAATCTCAGGGTTGTTTTGATTTGAATTTCCCTGATGACTAAGGATGTTGAACATTTCTTTAGGTACTTCTCAGCCATTTGATATTCCTCAGCTCAGAATTCTTTGTTTTTAATAGGACTATTTAATTCTATTTTTAATAGGACTATTTAGTTCTCTGGAGTCTTAACTTCTTGAGTTATTTGTATATTTTGGATATTAGTCCTCTGTGAGATGTAGATTTGGTAGCAATCTTTTCCCAATCTGTTGGTTGCTGTTTCGTCCTAATGACAGAGTCCTTTAACGTATAAAAGCTTTTCAGTTTTATGACGTGCCATTTGTCGATTCTTGATCTTAGAGTATAAAGCATTGGTGTTTTGTTCAGGAAAATTTCCCCAGTGCCCATGTGTTAGAGGCTCTTCTCCACTTTTTCTTCTATTAGTTTGAGTGTATCTGGTTTTATGTGAAGGTTCTTAATCCATTTGGACTTAGCTTTGTACAAGGCCATAAGAATGGTTTGATTTGCATTCTTCTACATGTTGACCTCCAATTGAACCAGCATCATTTGTTGAAAATGCTATCTTTCTCCACTGGATGGTTTAAGGTCTTGTCTTAAAGATCAAGTGACCATAGGTGTGTGGGTTCCTTTTTGGGTCTTCAATTCTATTCCACTGATCTTCCTGCCTGTATTTGTACCAGTACCGTACAGCTTTTATCACTGTTGCTCTGTAATACTGCTTCTGGTCAGGGATGGGATTTCCTCCTGAAGTTCTGTTATAATAGAGGATAGTTTTTGCTATCCTGGGTTTTTTGTTATTCCACATGAATTTGCACATTGCTCTTTCTAACTCTATGAAGAATTGAGTTGGGATTTTGATGGGGATTGCATTGAATCTGTAGATTGCTTTTGGCAAGATGGCCATTTTTACTATATTAATCCTGCTACTGAAATCTTCTTAAATTTCTTTCTTCAGAGACTTGAAGTTCTTCTCATATAGATCTGTCTCTTGTTTGGTTAGAGTTATACTGAGATATTTTATGTTATTTGTGACTGTCGTGAAGGGTGCCATTTCCCTAATTTCTTTCTCTGCATCTTTATCCTTTGAGTAGAGGAAGGCTACTGATTTAAGTTAATTAAATACCCAGCCACTTTGCTGAATTTGTTTATCAGTCTTAGTAGTTCTCTGGTGGAACATTTGGAGTCACTTAATTATGCTATCATGTCATCTGCAAATAGTGATATTGTCAAAATTTGTATCCAATTTGTATCCCTTTGACCGCCTTCTGTTGTCTGATTGCTTTGGCTAGGACATTGAGTACTATATTGAATAGGTAGGGAGAGAGTCAGCAGCCTTGTCTAGTCCTTGATTTTAGTGGGATTGTTTCAACTTTCTCTCCATTTAGTTTGATGTTGGCTACTGGTTTGTTGTATATGGCTTTTACTATGTTTAGGTATGGGCCTTGAATTCCTATTCTTTTCAAGACTTTTTTTGTGAAGGGGTGTTGAACCACTCTCCATCCCTGGGATGAAGCCCCTTGATCATGATGGATGATCCTTTTTATGTGTTCTTGGATTCAGTTTGAAGAATTTTATTGAGTATTTTTGAGTTGATATATATTAGGGAAAAGTGGTCTGAAGTTCTCTTTTTTTTGTTGGGTCTTTGTGTGTTTTAGGTATAAGCCTAATTATGGCTTTATAGAAGGAATTGGGTAGCGCTCCATCTGTTTCTATTTTGTTAAATATTTGGATAGTATTGGTATGAGGCCTTCTATGAAGGTCTGATAGAATTCTGCACTAAACTCATCTGGTCCTGGGCTCCTTTTGGTTGGGAGACTTTTAAGTGGGATTGTTTAGATGGTTTATCTGATCCTGATTTAACTTTGGTACCTGGTGTCTGGTAGTGTCCTGTCCCAGACGACTTTTGCATTTGTGTGTTCTGAAGCCACCAAGTAGGTAGCTTGGAGCAGAAAAGTTGGTCTTACCTGGGCTCTCAGGTGTGTAGGTGCTCCTGGCGACTGGCTTTTAGCTCTGGGCACAGGCAGAAACTCGAAGGGTTCTTCCCCTGACTGCTTCTAGGTCCCTGTGCCCAGAGGTCACAGAGGGCACTAGGCAGGTTCCTCTTTTTTGGTAGAGAATGTGGACAGAAGTTGTCTCCCTTGAGGTCTCAGGATATTTAGCACTTCTGAGGGTCTATGTCTCTCCCTGACGGGATTTGGATACAGGAAGCTGTGTGATTCAGTTCAGTTCTGGGAACAAGGAGAAACCAGCATGTTCCTTCAGCTGACTGCTCCTATATTCCTGTATCCAGAGGCCACTATGCAGGTTGCTTTTGGTTACAGAAGTAACAGTCTCCCCAGAGGTCTCAGGATTGTTCCTGCCTCTGAGGGTCCAGCTCTCTCCTTCACAGGGTTGGGTGCAGGGAGCGGTGGGGATTTTATATTTTCTTCTTTAAGAATCAATTTAGTGATATTAAGGACACTGGGCTAGTCCCAGGACCCCCTGAGAGTTGACTACTATATGCAGCAATTCTGACTGTAGCAGTGATTACACTGAGGAGAGTACACTCACATCTTAAGTACTTGATGTGCTTTGGTGAATAAAAGGACACCGATAGTATTTTGTTTAATATATATTAATATTAATTATTGTGGGGATAAGTGAGGGAAAAGTCACAGTAATACTAATTATTAGATTGTTAAATAGAAAGTAGAAGAACAGAAGTGGAAGAGAAAATGATGCAGGTTTGGGGAGATGCTTAAATTCAGAGTGAGAAGTGAGGACTAACATATTTGCACTCTGGTAACACATAACAGTTTAATCTGCAAGAGGAGGAGGAGTCGTGTTACTTTGTTAGTCTAACAAACATCTTCCTGAGGAGAAGTCAGAGAAAGTGGACTTAAAGAGAGGAACACAACTGGAAAAAACAAAGATGGAGGGAAAAAAGTAAAGTATGAACCGTGAGATGTCAGAATGTCCTGCTGCATTCATTTTGGATATCATAAAAGTAAGGCATAGTTGCAGAGTGGGATAGGAGGTGCAGAGAGTCTAAGCAAGAGAATCAGTCTGTATTCATTCCCTGTCCTCACAGAACAATGTGGTGTAGGGGCAAATGTCAATATACTCTCCACCTCAGAGGTAATCCTGGGGCTGGGAATGAAGCATCAGCATACTTATGACCTCAATACAGTGTCAGCCCAGAGTAAGGTCTGAAGTTTTAAGTTCCCTGACTTCCCAGCATATTCTGTGGTGGAATCTGAAGTGTTAGTGGGCTCCGTGACCTCAGTGGGTGGGCAGGTGGAATCCAAAGTCTCCCCCACAATCCCACTTTTACAGGATGATGTAAGCTGGGATCTGAAGTCTCATCCCATGCCTTGTGTGGAGAGCACTGACCAGTGGAGTGTGAGGTGCTCAGCAATTACGATATCCACACAAGATTTTTGTTTCAGATATGCTTGGTTTGTTCACACAAACGTTCCTTATAGTAGCATATTAATATAAAACTTAAACAGGCAAATCTCTAAGTGGGGAACAGTTGGTTGGGCATAATGGATTCTATTGGAGAATTTTCTCCAGTGAGGATGCTTCAGAAGAAGCTTGCAGGCTCAACCCATATCAATAGTGAAGAGGCTGGGAGGATGGCCCAGAACATCCTGGAGAACATAGGTTATGTGATTAACAGATGGGATTGCATGAGCCCAGGGTCACACACAGAGTCTAAAGTCTTGCAAATGAGTATCAACACAAGCTAGAGAAACCTTTCTGTGGAGCACAGCAGCGTGATCCTAGGAACCATTTTCAAAGTTGTAATTTTAGTATCAGTTCTTTACCTGGTAGCTTTGCTCCACCAGGGCTCCCAGCTGGAGCTTGGTTCACAAGCAAATCAGCACCACCTCTGGTTTAGTCCATCAGCATAAGAAGGCTTGTCTTGGGTTATGCTGTTATTTGAAGCACCAGGCTGCCAGCCTGGGGCTTCTGAGCTCTTTGTTTCTAGTTCTATCAGAGTTGCTGGGTAGCAAACTTAGGCACCACATACAAAGTTACACTAGATGTTTTTTTTTTTTTTTTTTTTCCTTTTCTTTTTTTCTGGAGCTGGGGACCGAACCCAGGGCTTTGCGCTCACTAGGCAAGCGCTCTACCGCTGAGCTAAATCCCCAACCCTCACTAGATGGTTTTTTTAAGTTATACAAAATGATATCATTTATGTTCCTAACATCTTGACTTCACAAAATGACCAAGATGGTTTCTGAAATGTTGATACTTCCTGTTTCCTTTACCTTAAAAGAGAATTGGACATAAGGACACAGAAATATAAAAGCAACTGGTCTTATTTGTATGGGAGTATGTCTCAAGTAAGCATAGCTGTCCTAACCAGTAAATAACATCACCTGGCATTTTGCAAAAGCATGTCTTTTCAGCTAGTAAGCTTTCATTACAAGTATTTGTAGTCTCTTCTTCCACTTAAAAACTTTGAATAGAATTTGTGGCTGTAAAGTTTAGGTACTCAGGGAAAGCCAGCAACTGTCTTCTGAAACTGTGTTCAGAAACTTACACAGAAGTATTTTATTTGAACTGCAGTATTTTATTTGTCTTTTTTTTAATTAGGAGAAAATGTGAAGCTTCCCACATAGTAATGCTTACCCTGGTTTTACTATCCCTGCATTTACTCTCTGGCTGGTCATATCTCTTACTCAGTGTATGCTTTTGTTGTTAACATAGCCTATACTATAGTTTGGATGATTAACTTAAAATAGATTTAACCTCAATTTTAAAATAGAGTTTGAAATGTTATGTTTTTAACAAAGATTCATGTGGAATTGTATATGTGTACCTGTTCCTAATTTTTTTGTTCTTTTCAATAATAGAATCGAGTGGAAATAAATGATTTAGACCCTGAGGTTTTTAAAGAAATGATGAGATTCGTTTACACAGGAAAGGCACCAAATCTTGATAAAATGGCTGACAACTTGTTGGCAGCTGCAGATAAAGTAAGTAATGGGATTTTTAGAGGACAAAATCAACAAACAAAAACAAAAAAATCCTCAAACTTGCCATTTATTGGAAGCTATTATAAATAAAAATCTAAAAACAACTTTTGATATAACTTAATTTATACTATTTGTTAGGTAGTTTTATAAAATAGCATAAGGTAGACTACAATAGGAATAAAGTTGACTAAAATATCAATAGGATAGGAAAGTATGAGGGGTCTGGAATTTTCCATGGAAGATTAAGCCATAGCTTAATAATTTCTAAGATAAATGCAGCATATAGCTGCATATAAAATGTTAACGAAACTTATGGCACACTGCACAACTTTTGTGTATTTTCCTTAAGAGCAGTAGGCTTTACATTATTCTCTTTATAGATTTATTTTAATATAGCATAGAAAGAAAAATTGAACTAGCACTAATAAATGGTCATCATCTGGTAAATATATGTTCGTGTATGTAGTTAGCTGCAACAATAGTGGTTGTTAATTTTTACTCAACGTTTCAAGGATCATTCTTCAAGATTGAGTTGGCAGAGTAAATACTCAGTAGTAAATGCTAAGTTTGAAGTATTAGGAAAGAAAATGAATTGTTATATTAGTTATCTGGCACACAGATACACAGATATGTACATATGTTCATTTATTTACACACATATGTAAATATAGAGAGAGTAGGAGTTAGAGAAAGATGTTCATATTTAATGACCGACTACATAGCAGTAAAAAGGGGTTGAACTATAATCAATAATGTGCACGAGCCTGAAAAAAGTCACACTGTATAGCAGTGCTAGATGGTGAGTAACATACTGTATAATTACATTTGTGAAAATAACTTCAGAAAATACAAAACAGTTCCTCAGCACATGTCAGTAGCACAGAAACTGCCTGGAATTGAATGAGAAAGATAACTTCAAAGGGTATATTCATTCTTTTGGATGATGAATTTATGGTTGTGTTAAATCATCAAGATCAAAATTTTAAACAGGTGCTATTTATTTTCTGTCATTAAACCTCAGCAAACCTTTACACTAATATCTGCAAAAAAAATAGTAGTTGTAGTGTTTAGTTAGCTTTCAGTTAAATCATTCTTCAATGTTGAATAGTGGCAAAAGAAATACAGTATGCTACATACTAAGTGTAAAGTATGGAAAAGAAAATGAATTGTGGCAGGAGGTAACTGGCAGCACAGGTGAACAAGAGGGATGACACGAGTGGGTTCTAGACAGTCACTATTTCTGTAGTTAGGTATTTTCACACTTAGTGACAGGGAGCTAGCTAAGGCAGCTTGGTAACTATACTGTTACCTCGTGATAGTGGAATGTATGCCTTTCTGTAGTTCAGCATCCTTAAATCTAAGCTTGCGTTCTTTCCACCAAATTAGAAATTGAGATATTAGGATACTTTTCACAATGGTGAATATGCACATCAGTGAAGATCTAATAATACATAATGAATTTTTAAAAAGGGTACTGTCTTAGTTAGGGTCTTATTGCTGTGAACAGATACCATGACCAATGTAAGTTTTATAAAGGACAGCATTTAATTGAGGCTGGCTGACAGGTTCAGAGGTTCAGTCCATTATCATCTAGGCAGGAACATGGCAGCATCCAGGCAGGCATGGTGCAGAAGGAGCTGAGAGTTCTACATCTTCACCCGAAGGAAGCCAGGAACAGATTGAGCATCCTCAGGCAGCTAGGAGGAAGGTCTCCAAGCCTACCCTACAGGGACACACTTCTTCCAACAAGGCCACCTTCTAATAGTGCCATTTCCTGGGCCAAACATATGCAAACCGTCACAGACAGGTACTATGACTTCAGACAGCATACAGTAGAATGAGATGAAATGAAGGTGCTACCCAGAAAGAGAAATTTGAAAATTATGTCGCAAAAAAAGGGACTGTAAGCATCTTAAAAATCCATTATGCAAAATCTACCAGACTGCTGTTACACTTCCCCAACTTATGGACAGTTTCACTCAGATCTCTGTTATGTGTTCATTACTTTGCTTTCTTTTACTAAACAAAATATAGATTAAATTTTCTCTCAGATGAATTATTTACTTTGAGAAGAAAAGAACTGAGATAAATGTTTACCTGACAGCATATTCTTTAGTATAACTTATTACTAAGATAGATGTCTTGCATAAATCATACTTTAAGATTTGCTATATTTGTACTTAAACCATTTTCTAAAGCAAATTAGTATTTCTCTTGAATGTATTTATTTACGTTTTCTTCATAAGCTAAAACAACAGGTTATTGATTTAAAATAACATTAGTTCAAAACAAAATTTTCTGAGTTTTATCTGCTATGTTACAAATATCACATACTTACCCACTAAATAAGGGGATAAATGTTTAATAATTATGTTTTCTTTTGGGTAGTATGCACTGGAACGGCTGAAGGTCATGTGTGAAGAAGCTTTGTGTAGTAACCTCTCAGTAGAAAATGTTGCTGATACCCTTGTCCTTGCAGATTTGCACAGTGCAGAACAGTTGAAAGCCCAGGCAATAGACTTTATTAATAGGTAAGCTATATTTGCATTTCATTGGACATGACATATTGAACATGTTTTTCACTGGGATTTTCTTAAACTCTGTTTAAATCTTTAATGCAGGTGCAGTGTTCTTCGACAACTTGGGTGTAAGGATGGGAAAAACTGGAACAACAAGTAAGATGTATATACTTTTGTTCACGAACAGTAATTGTGGCTTCCGATAAAGCCAACTATCAGTTATTTTAAAAATAGTAATTTTACTACTTTTAGTAGATTGCTTAAAGTTTAGTTTTCATGCAAATTGAGATGGACGCTATTGTGGTGTTGTTTGTTGGTTTGTTTGTTTTCCAAGATAGGGTTTCTTTGTGTAGCCTTGGTTGTCCTGGAACTAGCTCTGTAGACCAGGTTGGCCTCAAACTCATGAAGTCCCACTTGCCTCTGAAGTTGTGAGTCGCCACTGTGTGGGAGGATGGATGCTCTTAATTTCTTGAACAGGTACACATGCACATCACACACATGGTCTTTAGCTGAGTACAGTCATTATGAAGGTTGCTAGAAATCTGGTTTCTGTTTTCAGAATGTGTTAAGGAAGGCTAAATCTTCAAGACTTGCCTTGGAAGTCTTTAAAATTTTTGTTGATTTTGATAATGCTTGTTGATTGGACCTGAGGTCTTACACATGCTATATATACAAGGACTCTACCATAGAGCTACCTAACTCATAACCCTTTTTGAAATTTAATTTTGAGTCAAGATCTTAATAGTTTGTTGTTTTTTTTTTTTTTTTTAGGATAGATTCAGACTTGACTCTTCCTGCCCTAGCCTCTCAAATAGTCAGGACTACAGATCATACTTTTGAGTTATAGTCTTGCTATGCATTCTGGCCCATCATCAAACTCAGAGACTTCCTGTTTTACCTCAAGAGCTAAATTATTACTATTTAGATCACCAAATGCTCCGCCTTATATCCTAAGTTGCTTACTACTGTAAATCAGTAGCATTGTTGTTGAAGTTGGGTGAGTGTTAACTCCTGCTGAGCCTATAAAGTATGAGAAATGAATAATTTTCTACTTTTCCCTATCTCTTATTTTCTAGTATTCTTGTAATTATTTGCAGTAACAAAAAGAATAGATGATAGATTTTTCATAAACTTTTAGTTTTACCTGTAAACCTTTAAATTCTGCCTTTGAAAAATTATCTAAAGTTGATATGAAATTACAGACTGCCATGGGCTGTCTATCACAAAATACATTATCGAGGGCATGGGATAGTCGGTAAAATTTAAAAGGAGATAGTATTAAAGACAGTGCATATTTAACTATTTTCCATTGCACTTATCTGTCAGTTTCATATTTATAAATTCTGTTTTCTGAAAGTAAAGCTTTTTACTGCTTTCAAATCTGTGGTAGTTATCTTCAGTGACTAGTGTATGATGCCATGAGCTGTCAGAGTGTGAGTCTAACATCGTGTGTGCATTAGCAGCAGTGACCTCAGGGCTGTCAGGGTGTGAGTCTAACATCGTGTGTGCATTAGCAGCAGTGACCTCAGGGCTGTCAGAGTGTGAGTCTAACATCGTGTGTGCATTAGCAGCAGTGTCTCTCTTTGGTCCTTTTTCCTTAGTTTTAGTATTTCCAGGTTTATTTTAGTCTTAAGAAAGTACATCATACAACCTTTTTTCTATCAAAATATTAGGTAACTTTATACACTTTTCCTGTTATATGTACAGACTATTCAATATATATTTATTTAATCAACAAATATTTATTGAATTGATAAATGAACATATTCAAGTAAATTAATAAGTACCAATGTGATTCTAAATAACTAGTTAAAATTTTAAACAGTAGTGATGCTGTTGATATCAGCTAGTACTTAATTCAATATACTTAACGTTCAATATATTTCAATCATTGTTCTAATATATGGCATATAAAATGACATTGTAAAAATGTCTTTGCTTTTAAGTAATTAATCTAATGGAGATAAATACACACTTGTACCCTTTAACATGATCGATAGAGGAAGATATGCTCAGGGACTTGACTAAGCCCTGGGACAATAGGAGTGGCTTCACAGATTGGGCTGAACTGCATTTTAAAACATGAACAAGAGGTAGCAGAAGGAGTGAGAAGGAAAAATCAGACCTGACAAATGAAAAGGGATTCATGAAACAAAGCATAGCACTGTACACGGGTCCTGATTCTTTGTTTACCAAGTTCCCAGAACTCTACTGCTTAGTAAATCAGATATAGTGGCAAGCATAACAGATATTTCCCCTCTCTACAGATAGTTTATGGTGTATAGAAGATTGATGAAACAAGTAATTGAAATAAAGTATGGAATCTAGTTTTACTTCTATTATAGAAAATCAGAGTAAAGAAGGTGTAAAGTAAGTGGGTAGTGTGCAAAAGCTAGAGAAAGTCAGCAAAGGTCAGATCCCCCAAACCACACATTAGGGCTTTGACAGTGAAGTCCAGAGTAGTGAATCTCCAGTAACAGGTGATACCTGTGGTGAGACACAGTATTTAGTAGGTTGATGAGTGCGCATAGAAAGGTTGACGGAATGTTGGTTATTTGAAAAACAAGGTGAAATTCAGGTAAGTGGAAAGTATAGAGTACAGAAGGAAGAGAAAGGAACTAATGTGTTTATTGCATTTTCACTTATTCTGATTGCTCATTAAGAGCATGTAGTACACACAGAACAGTTGAAAAGAACTGTTGTAAAGGGGAAACCAGAGTATAGAACTAGGAATGCAAAGGTATAAAAAGGATGGGACCACATTTCTCACTTTTAAAACTTAAATGTAGGTAAAGAAAAGTAGAATAAAACATAATAGTCATGTGTCTGTCAGAGCATTAGGAGAATGTGATAATCCAGTTGTGAGATTATGAAATTAATATATGGTTGCTTGATGACATTTAGAATAAAATTGGGACTTTGGTGCTTAATCAGGGCTCTTAGATGTTTAACTTGAATCACTGAACAACAGTGAAAGCTTCAGTCAAAATGAAGGAGAAAAAACTTGAGACGTAAGGAGAAAAGTGATCCATTCTCACATGACAGTGCTGGGATCCTGAGACTTACGGCTCATTCAGATAAAAAGAGCAGTTGACTACAGGGAAGCACTGAGATTTGACTTATCAACAAGGAACTACTATGTCTGATTATTAGAAATGTGACAAGTGGATAAGATTACATGCACAGTGTAGTAAATGGAGAAGAATGTTAAGTGAAAGTTGGAACTCTGGAGAAAATCTGTTGGAGGTATGCATGAAAAAGGAAAAGCAATGATCTGGATAGAAGTGTCTAGCCATCAGTGGAGAGCGTGGGGAAAATGACATGTCTTTATGTTCAGATTTGCAGAAGAAACCTGTTCAGTTTTGCCAGAAAATGCTAATAAGATAAAGATGTTTTTAAACATTCAAGTGAATGTATGAAAAGAGATATGATGTCTAAAATTTCAAAACACACAAGTTAAAAAACAAATTAAAACAAAAAATTGATAATTCAGCAATGCATTTGTAAAGTGTCTTTTCAGTAAACTTCACTTAATCTTGTTTTTCAGCCAAGCAACTGACATAATGGAAACATCGGGGTGGAAGTCCATGATCCAGTCTCGTCCTCACTTAGTGGCCGAAGCCTTCCGAGCGCTTGCTTCTTCACAGTGTCCACAGTTCGGTATTCCACGCAAAAGGCTAAAGCAGTCTTGAGTCTTCGACAGACAATAGAAAGGTCCCGAAGGACTCCAGTACAAACCATAAGCAGCAGTTGTTTCTGTCTCTTGTCCACAGAGCAGGAGCTGGAAAATTTGCTTGCTTTCACGTGGATAATTTATGGTTTATACTTCAGCTTTAAATCTGACTAATTAACTCACTTCAAGGCCTTAAATTGTCTTCAGTGACTTCTCTTGTTCATATAATAGTTTTGTTTTGTTTTGTTATTGTGCCTTGTCAGTTTGCCAAGGCCATGCAGGATTGCACTAGCTCCACAATGCAGTAATATTGATAACTGATAATACTGGGTTTCAAAGGATCTTCCATTATTTTAAAAACAAAAGAATTTTATAGGTTTTGTTCTATGTGATCTCCAAGTATCAAACTAGGTTCTTTTGGATTTGGAGATTGCCAGAGGCACCTCCAGTCTCAGTTGTGTAGACACTAAAGAGCCTGTTACCATCTAGGTAAATGATGGCCATACACTGCTCTGGTTTTTTTTTTTTTTTTTTTTTTTTTTTTTTTTTTTTCATTTCAAGGCAGGTAATGAGTTGATCTAAAGTTTTAGTAATATTTGTAGTGTTTGTCTATATATTAACTGCTCAAGAAACTGGGTTTATGCACATTTGTAAAGATTGAAAAATAATGTTAAGATTTCGATAAAAAGAAAGCATGGCTTTTGTTAATATTTTAAATTTATAATGACTTTCATTTGAAAGAAAAATTCAATAGGCGTTTAAGTCAGGATGACCAGTGTACATGTAATGAGCGGGCCAATTAAGAAAGGTATATTTGCACTTTTAATGTGGAAGTTTTCTATGATGAATGGTACATATATTTTTTTTAGGTGGATTAATAAGATTTTAATTATGTTTCAACATTTAAAAGAAGTTTTTATGACATATGGAGCCCAACTTGGATATTCATGATAATAGATAAAATTATGCTTGATTAGATTTCAAATTATTATTATTTGAGTTTATTTTAGCTTTATCACATTTGGGGAAGGCACCTAACAGTAAATGAGCCCCATATAGTCTGCTTCTTTTCAAAGGAATTAACAGATACTTGCTTGTGCACGCTGTGTGGGGAAGCAGAGTGAGTATGTGCAACCACACTAGGGATTTTTTCTCCTCGGTGGCTCAGTTGCTAACATGGTAGATTATTGAAATTTTGCATAATGTCAACAGCATAAATGTTTCCTGTTAACTGTTTTAAGTGAACCAGTTTTTTATTGTTATTAAAGTTTAGCTTTAAACACAAAAATATTTTAGTAGTTGGGAGATCTGTTGTGATGCATTGTTCTAGAGAAGCAGGAGTGGTCAGTGTCAGATCATTGGTGACTGAAGCACTGATGATATGCTCTCTACATAAAGATAGAGCATGTTACTGGAAAAACAGGTATATGTACCTGTATTTTGCATATATAGCTTATTCCCTGTATTAAATTTTACATACTTTGTTTATTTAGTTACAAAATTCAGGAAAAAAGCATATTGTTTTAAAATAGACATTTTTAACTATAGCTTTTTAGCTGTTAACTAAAGCAATCTTAAAATACATTGAGAAAATACTGTCAAATCATTAGTTATCAAGAGAAAACAAAGATTGTAGTTTTAGATATTTTAGTTTTGATTCTTTGTTGTGTTAAAATGGTAAGATTATTTGGGATAGAGGAAAAATTTTCAAGTGACAGTGGGCTTTACCCT
Organism: Rattus rattus; assembly: GCF_011064425.1. NCBI lineage: Eukaryota > Metazoa > Chordata > Mammalia > Rodentia > Muridae > Rattus > Rattus rattus. Next base: position 109,987,510 of record NC_046158.1, on the reverse strand, counting down.
ATAAAAGAATCATGATGAGCAAAAATTTATTCCCTTAATTTCATCATAAAACAAGTCCTGTTACATTAACAGCACAAACTTCTAAACACATATATACACACTTTTAATACAAGATATTTTCATGGTCTGACAAAAAGCAAAGATTCCACTCAGCTGGTGGAATACATTGTCACATATCATAAAAACACTGTACATATGTACAACGTATGTAAATTGATTCATTGATTTGGTCTATATTTCTAACCATGGTGAAATCAGTAGTAATGCCATATAATAAACATTGTAAATGTTGATTGATAATGTTCAGGATTTTCTTATACAGGCTTCTGGTTTTACTTTGCTAACATATTTTCTACCAAAAAAATTCAACACTGTGCTCTATAAATACCAGTGTTTGCTGAAATGCCCACATTTTAGATGGTACCTACGCTCACAGAATCATACAATCTTTTCTCTCTCTCTTTTTTTTAATGTGTATTTTAGTAGTTTTGGTTCTTGAGTGTGTGGTAAAAGGCTGTTTGCATTTTCCTCATTCACTCATTTTTAAACTATCTATATAAATACAACTTGGGTATGATTTTTGCTTAATGCAGTCTTTGTGCTTTAAGTTACCAGTTTGCTCCTCTTACCTTCTAGTCACCTAAACAAGGCTTTTCTCAGAACACAATGACTGGTTTTAAATACTATAATTTAAAAATGTATCTATTAGAAAACTGTTCTTTAGAGTAAGATTTAGAAATATGGTATTTGTGCCTTTTTTATTGTTTTTCTTTTAATGTGTTTTGATATTTGGAGCACAAATATAAAGGTGCCATAAGATGGCTTGCTAATGTTACCTCCTTAAATATTTTCTATGTTACTATCTTCAAATAATAATTGGAGAACCTTGAACGAAATGTGGTTCTTTGTGTGAGATATGTATGTGTTTGTATTTTCTTAAGCTGTGTGAAATATGTTTAAGAGTGAATTTATGAAAATAGAACTTAGTTAAATATGCGTGTACTTTATTTAAAAAGACAGTAGATTGCCAGAAGACAGTGTAATCCTCAAAAATGTGACCAGCATTCTACATTATAAAATAGGAAAATAGTGCTGTTTTACATTATCAAGAATAATTAAATTTTAAAAATAGTTGCTTTAAATATTTTAAAGTGTCATGAACATTATTATTTTATTTTTTAACTCGATCGAATTGAGAGTTTAAATTTTCAGAAATATTAATTTGTTCATTTAAAGCTTTATTCATGAATTTTAAGTTGTTATGTGAAATTATAGATAAGGGCCTCAAGTATGGCTCAGTGATAGATAGTGTGTTTATGAATATTTGTGATCCATGTGTTGGATCCATAGCAATACCAACAAACAAAAAGATGGGATCGTAGATATGATTCATTTAGAAAACAGAAGCAAAGACTTGGGTAAGTTTTATGAAAATCTAACGCAGCAGTTTTACTACAAGTCACATGTTCATGAAGAGGTGAAGTAATCTCTTTTGGTCATGTCTGGTCTTTGATGGTTACAATGGAAATATTTGTTGTGTTCTTTAGAGAGGTGAGTGGGTGAGTGAGTGGGTTTCAGTGTTCCCAGAAAATAAATACAGCACTTTCAGCACGTATGAGAGTATTTTACAAAGCTTTTTATGTAGAGAATGTGAGCTCCAACTAAAGTGTTCATGGAATGATGTAAGTGTTGGCTATGTCAATCTGAAATAATACTGAGTGCCTCCAATGTAAGACTTCTTTACTAGGAATGAAATCATACTGTATCTTCTGTTGTTGTATGTAAGTTTATATCTGAGAAGTAATACTTATTTTTAAATATTTTGTTAGTAAAGCTTATTATATACTGTAATCTAACTAGTAATTTAGCATTGCTTACAAATGAATTGAGCCCACTTTTTTGAAAATAAAGTTCTGCTAAAATTATTTAAGTTCAGAAGGAAGTTGACTTTTAAAACTCAGACCTTTAACATTTAATCTTTCTGGCCTTTATTTAATCCATTTGATGTTTTATGATGAGATACACACTATTTGTGTTATTGTTGGAAATAGATTGTGTGTTTCAGCACGTTGAGTTAAAATAAAATTGTTACTACTTATTTAGAATTAATTTCCTTGCTTGGGTTTATTTGAGTCTTCTCTAAAATGTCTGCTTTAGTGTGCTGCTTTAACTTGAAAATTTAAATTTCACATGCTAAGTGCCTCCTACATAGGGAAGCTTATAGTTCTGACAGTTTTAAATATCGTTGCTATTAAAATGCAGATATAGTCTAGATATTGCTAAACAAGCTTACTGAGAATAACAAAGTGCTTAATAATGTAATGTAGCCTCGATGTCAGGTAGAAGAATGCCATAGTAACCTTCTATGTACCCAATACATGCCCTAAATTCTTACTAGGATTGTAAAATAGAGCATTTTCCATGTAAGTGTAATGAAATGATATAGAAAAGTTGTAATCAGACCCCAAAATAACTTAAAAGGAATTTTTTACTTGTACACTGCAGCATTTGGCCTGATTGAGTGTTCAGATTAATGTGCTGTGTTCTCTACTACCTCAGAGGAGTTGTAAAGGACCAAGAATAATAGTATTTTCTTTCTTCATACTTTAAAGTATTTTGAGATTATATTATTTTAACATTTATTTCTTCCATTTCATCACTCAAAACTCTGCATGCTGTTTTTCAAATTCATAACTTTTTTCCATTAATTGTTGCATATGTGTGTGCAGGGCTGGAAGTGGGAGGTATTTCAAAAATACATAAATACAGCCTACTCAGTCTGTATGATGTTACTTCTCTTTATGTTTTCAGGACTGACCATTTAGAATATTCTTCCTGGTGCAAGACCATTTTTCCTGCTGTCAGCATTGCTTTAGTTCTAGTAGTGTTTTTATGTTTGGGTTCAGGCCTCAGGACTCCGCCCTTACCCTCCCTTCACCCATTCTCAGCCACATTAACATGTCTATTGTTGTTCTTGTTCAGCTCATGCCTAAGCAGTCTTGGTGGCACCTGGACTGGTCCTATGGCTTCTAAAATTTTTCCATCCCCTCCCTCTTCAACAATGATTCTTGAATTTTGGTTGCTGTTGTAGATGTTATCTCTTGGGAATAGACTCTGCAATTCTACATTTTGATTGGCTGTGGTTTATGGTAACAGTCTGTAAGTCTGTTTCAAAGAGAATTTTGCTTGATTCTGGGTGAAGATTTTTATATGTGAATCTAAGGACTAATGTTTAGAGAGTAGGTGGGATTCTGGTTTTGTAGGATGACAGTTGTAGGTTCTCCTCCAAGATCCATGTCACGATCCTCGAGTAGTTGTCTTGGTTTCCATTTTTCTCTTGTTGAGTGGGTTTTAAGCCCAAGTTAGAGAGCTGTTCACTACTGGTCAGTTATGTGCACAGTACTGCACTCAGGGTTCACTGCCATGCTGATTAATTACTGGTCAGTTGTGTGCACCAGTACTGCACTCAGGGTTCACTGCCATGCTGATTAATTACTGGTCAGTTATGTGCACAGTACTGCACTCAGGGCTCACTGCCATGCTGATTAAGTACTGGTCAGTTATGTGCACCAGTACTGCACTCAGGGCTCACTGCCATGCTGATTAATTACTGGTCAGTTGTGTGCACCAGTACTGCACTCAGGGCTCACTGCCATGCTGATTAAGTACTGGTCAGTTATGTGCACCTATACTGCACTCAGGGCTCACTGCCATGCTGATTAATTACTGGTCAGTTGTGTGCACCAGTACTGCACTCAGGGCTCACTGCCATGCTGATTAAGGATCCTCGTGGTTCTTTGGCACTGTAACAGCTGCTCACTGCATCTCTTCCTTCAAAGCTTGTATGGCTTTTAAAAACCTTAGCTAAGTTCTCCTTGAAGTTTTGTATAGTGTAGAAGTGAAAAGTTCTTTTTAAATTATTTGTGGGTCTGATTACAATTTTTCTATATCATTTCATTAAACTTACATGGAAAATGCTCTATTTTACAATCCTAGTAAGAACTTATGGCATGTGTTTGGTACACAGTCTTTTTTTTTTTTTTTTTGGAGCTGGGGACCGAACCAAGGGCCTTGAGCTTGCTAGGCAAGCGCTCTACCACTGAGCTAAATCCCCAAACCCCACAGTCAATATTTTATCTGTTGTCCTTGCACCCATAGTAAGCCCTTAGTTCCCTTTTTATGACCTTTAGTTAATGGTTTTACAACCTCTCGGAGTGTTGCTCTAAGTTGTAGATGTCTGCTTATTGTCTCAGAAACAATTAACTCATGACATTTGAGGAATGGCAGAGTTATCATTGCAGTCTAGACATTAGAGAGACTGAATAGCAGCTCTGTTATTAAAGAGGCCTGAGTGCCTTTGTCTGGGTCACCATTTTGAAAGTGGTGACTCCTGCATGCTGGTTGTTTCTGAAGAATAAACACTCTTTGTTCTTGCATACTATTTGAGTTCCGAGTCTTACTTCAGTGATTGTTGAACCTTAACATATATATTTATAGTGACATCAGTAGTTCTCAACCTGTGGATCACAACCTCTTTGGAAGTCAAATGATCCTTTCACCAGGGCCATCCAAGACCATCAGAAAATAGAGGTAATTACATTATGATTCATAACTACCAAAATTACAGTTATGAAATAGCAGTGAAAATATGTGATTGGGGACACCAGAACATGAGGAACTATATTAAAGGGTCACAGCATTAAGAAGATTGAGAAGCACTGTTATTACAGTGTTTTGGGGAGTCTCTTTGCAAACACTGATGAACACCAGAACAGAGTACTTCTCATAACTGGTATTAAGGTTTTTGTTAGAGGATTTTTGAATAGGCAGATAGGGAATTTTCACTTGAAATATAAGTGTATGTTTATACACTGGGTAACATTTATTTTTAGGTTGATAGTTAATAATATGTGATAGGTATTCTCTGCAGATAATCGAGCCAATTCGAGCGTAATTAAAATATGTAAAGGCAAGTTTCTTGGGAAGCCACTCTTGGACAGGTTCACTGGTCTCAAGGATTTGGCCAGGGAAGTTACCATGGGAAAATAAAGGAGTGGGGGAGAGAAAAAGAGAAAGAACATGCACAAGCATGGAGAAAGAATATGCAGAGATACAGACAGACAGAGACAGAGGAGAGACAGCAGGAGCCAATATGTCTGGATTATAGATTGAAGAACTTCTGGGGGATCCCTGATCTGGAAAGGTCAGGATAAAGGCAGGGTATCCTAGCCATAACCCATTATAGGTAAGGGCTAAGGAATCTCAAAAGCACGGAATCAGGAAAGGAGTCCCACCTTCATGAATAGGCAGTTGGGCAAGGAAAAAGGCTATTGATTGACTGTACTTCTCTGGTGTCCATTAATCTCTGAGGGGTGGATTTGAGTGCATTCTCTAAAGCTTAAAAGGATTTTTTTTTTTAAGTTTAGAAAAAGATAAATTTTAAACGTGTTAGTATTACCACTGTTTGAAATCTGTACTGAAATCCTCCTTGTAGAAAAAGCAACAGAATCATGCCTTTGTATCATAATAGAGACTTGGGAAAGAATTTAAAATTTGATTAATGTTAAATATCTGAACTTTGAAATTTTAATAGAAGAGTAGCATAATGAGGGGAAGGAAGAAATCTGAGACATTTATCATTCCTTTTATATACCTTATGCCACATTGTTATCACCATTTAAGTTTAATGACTTCATAACTTGTATTTTAGCAACCTTTTCTGGTTTTTGTTTTTCATTTTTTAAATTTTATTAATTAATTAACATTTATTTATTATTTTACTTACTCATTTTACACTCCACTCACTGACCTTTCCCTGTCTTCTCTTCCAACAATGTTTTCCCCGTTCCCCCTCTTCTCCTCTGAGTAGATGACCCCCCCGATGATCCGCTCCCACCCTGACTTTGTGAGGCATCCATTCCCAATGAGACCAGACAAGGCAGCACAGGAGGAAGAGCATATCCCATGTACAGGCAACAGGTTTTGGGACAGCCCCATTCCAGTTGTCTTGGCTGCTAATCAAGGTTTGCAAGCAGTGGTGTTTTCTTTTCTGGAACCCAAAGCCTCAACTCTACAGCTCTCTGTATATAAGCTTTGGGTCAAAGACCCAGTCTTTGTTGTGGAACAGATTGCTTGTCCTAGCCAGCCAGCTCTACATAGGGGATCCTGGGAATTTGAGACCTGGAAGGTGCATTTTGTTCTCCATGGCTGCTGGGAAATGGTTGCTCAGTAAGTCAAAAGTTAACTGCATCAAGCAGGAGAGAAATGAGTGAAAAGAGCTGCCCCAAGTAGCTGGATACTCAACATCCCCCAACACCCATCCCACACCCGTTTTCAGCGCTAAGTATTCTGTGCAGACAAAATGAACCAATTGTTTTTGAGAGGCCAAACTTAATTCCATCTTGGGACTGGCCTCCATATTAAAAAGAGAGGGGGAAAATAAAGCCTGAGAACTTAACTTAACCTACAGCAGAATCCAAGCTGCTCCCATGTACCAGGAAGGATCCCGCAGCTTGTCCTTGGCCAGAGTTACTCCCTAGCTAATTCCTAGCAACAGTTAATCAAAGATGAGTCTGCTTCAGATGTACTTTCAGACTGTGATAGTGTACGGTCTTGTTTCAGAGCACCCACCTGTCGACTTACAGCCATTCTACTAGATGCTTGCCAGACTGGACACCCCCTGCTCACCCCTTCTCTTGCTCCTCTTTTCCTATAAAAACTTGCTGAGGGTTCGAGGCTGGGCTACCCTCCTTCCCAACCTACGGTATCAGGGTTGGGTTGGAGGAGAGCCTAAGCCCGAGCTTGTAATAATGCTGTTAAATCGCTGGTCTGTTGGGGGTTCATGGATGCTTCCTGGCACAACATGTTCATTCCTATTTCTTTAATTGCTTGGGGTGATTAACTTTTTTTTTTTTTTTTTTTTTTTGGTTATTTGTTACTCGTTTTCTTTTCCTCCTTTGAGAACTTTGTGTTCAGATCCTGCCCATTTATTTTGAGCATTTTTATGTTTTGTTTTCTGGTAGTGGCATTTTTGTAATCTTTGTATATTTTGGATATTAATCCTCTGTCAGATGTATAGCTGACAAAGACTCATTCTGTGGATTCCCTCTTCATCTAGTTAATTTTTTCTAAGTTTTGAAGACCTTGTAAGTTTTATGAAGTCCTGCCTGTCGATTGTTGGCCTTAATTCTTGGGCAAAAGAAGTATGGCTCAAATTCTTTTTCTATACCTATATCATGTAGAGTACTACCGGTGTTTTCTGTCTGGCAGTCTGTCTGTCTATAGATCTGTCTGTCTTTCTGTCTATCCATCTCTAGTCTATCTTTTAAATATAAATATTGCCTGTAGATCTTCTTTGTAAGCCTTCTGTGACTATATCAATTCCTGAATTATGTTAGTTGGAGGATTTTTTATTACTATGTCAATCTCAATATTATGAGTCTGTACATGTTTTAACTAACATAAGTTTAATTGTGATTATTTGAGTAGATTTAGAAAATCATCTAGTTTCTTTTGATTTTTCAGCTTAATGGACTGCTGGTTTTTATTGTATTTCTTTATCACAGTCTGAATTCCCTTCTTGTCCGTTTTAATATTTTCCTATTTATTTCTGATCCTATTCATTTGAGTGCTCTCTGTTTCTTTTCATTAGTTGGGCTATGGGTCAATCTAGTTTATCTTTTCAGAGAACCAGCTCTTCATTTGTTAATTATTTGTAATCCATTAATTGCTCTGCTTTTTCTTACATCTTGTCATTAAGTGGGATTAGATTTCGTTTCTTTTTCAGAGTTTTATGTTGAAACATTTATTTATTTGTAATTTTTCTGATTTTTTTAAAATTTTTTATTTATATGTGAGTACACTATTGTTGTCTTCAGACACACGGGAAGAGGCATCAGATCTCATTACAGATGGCTGTGAGCCACCATGTGTTTGCTGGGAATTGAACTCAGGACCAGTAGCAGTAGCCAGTAAGCTAGTGTTCTTAATGGCTGAGCCATCTCTCCAGCCCTGAATTTCTTTTTTTTAATGTAGGCAGTTAGCAATATAATTTTACTTGTAGAACTGCTTTCAGTGTATCCCATAGTTTTTCGTTGTATTCTGTTCATTTAATTCTAGTAATTTTTTTTTTTTTTTTTTCTTGATTTCTTTGTTAACCTATCTGCCAAACAGTAATGAGTTGTTTAAAATTAGTAAGCTTTTGTGTACATACTAGAGATGTATTTGCTGTCCATTTTAGTTTTGTATATTATAGTTAGATAAGCTACATGGAGTTATTGTAATCTTTCTTAATTAGTACACATTTTGTTTTCTGTCTAGGATATGGTCTATTTTAGACAAACTTCCATGCATGTTCTTTTTGTTCTGGGGAGAAATATTCTGTAGATAATAATTTAATCTGTTAGATATGTGATGTCATTTAATCTTGATTTTTTTTGTTGTTGTTGTTGTTCTTAGGTTTTTATTTTGTTTTTTCTAGATGACCTGTCTATGATATGTCTATGACATATGTTTAAGATAATATTGTTTTATTTGTTTGCTATTCTTGTAATTAAAGTGAAGTGGCCCTCTCTATTTCTTGTGATCAGTTTTAATTTGAAGTGGTTCTTTTTGTTTGTTTGTTTCGATGTCAGGATATGATGTCTACTTACTTCTCCCCACTTATTTACAATACTGTGTCCTATTCTTTTGCTCTAAGGCAATGCCTACCTTTAAAGGGAAGATGTGTTCCTTGTAAACAAATACGTTTTATTTCTTAATGCATTCAGTCCTTTTTATTTTTTAATTGGAAAGTTGACCCTATTGATATTTGAAGTTACTATTGAAATGTGCATTAATTGTTGTCATTCTATTCTTGATTCTTTGGTGTTGTGTGTGTGTGTTTGTGTGTTCCTAGTGCTCCTTTGTGCTTTGGTAATTATAGTTTTATAATTAGTTTGCAATACCGGCTATTCTGTACTCTCATCCCTACAGACATAGCTTCTTGAATGTAGTTGCTGGATATTAATATTTTTTAAACTGATTTTTCTTCTCAAACTATTATGATATTTTTTGCTGGGTATATTAGTCTACTACAGCTTTCAGTGGTTATTTAGGACTTGAATGCATTGGTACAGGCTCTTCCAGATTTCTACATTTCCATTGAGAAACCAGCTGATGAGTTTAGCTTTATACATGACTTGTGTTTTGTTGTTGTATCTTTTTAAGCTTTAAATATACTTTTCCTATTTCTTGTATACTTAAATGTTTTAACAATGATATGACTTGGATTTTCTTTTTAGGTCTCATCTATTTGCTTACCTATGTATATATATCCCTTCTTTAGTTTGGGAAATTTTCTTTTGTTGAAGATCTTGTGCCTGCCACTAATGGGTATTTCTCTTCATGATCAAAATTCAATGCTTTGTTTTTTTTTTTAGTGTCCCACATTTTCTTGTATGTTTCTTTTTAGGTTTTTTAATTTTGTTTTGCTTTTGATTTGTTTTTCATTTTGGTCCTTTTCATCTAAATTCTGTATTTTAATTTTAGGTCCTGATACCCATTCTTTTTGGCTTTTTTTTCTGCTGTACTCAGTTTTCATTTAAATGTTCTAGTTGCATTATTGGAATTTTTAATTCTGTTTTCATCTCAACTTAAGTGCTCTGCAATATTTCTCTTTATTGAATTCATTTCAAGTCCTATATAAACTAAGTTGTTTTAATTAATCTTCTTTTTATTTTTTTTATTAAATGTATTTAATTCTCCTTTATTTTTGTTGAGCTGTTTTTTTTTTTCAAACTCTTAAACAGTTTCCATGAAGTTTACTGATTACTCTGTTAAATTCTTTGTACTAGGATTCACTTAGGTAATTCTGTGGCAAACATTGCTACAGGTCTGGTAGGGTTTAGAGGAGAGATTATTGACTTGGCTTTTCATTGTTTGTATTTTTAGGATCAGATGTAGTCATTTGAACTTCTTTTGGTAGTTGTGTTTCTGATATATACAGAGTGTTTTCTGGAGAATGGAAGATATGGTAGTGCTACTTTGAGCCTAAAAGTTGGCTGTTGATGGCTTAGGTAGAGTGAAGAAGTCATGTAGACAGAAGAGACTAGGCTGTTAGCAGGATTTTCCTCTTGGTCCAAATGTTGAAAGTAAAGATAGATCTCTGGGTAGAGAGATAAGGTATAACATGGGAGAGGCCTTTAGGTTGGAGAGTAAGCAGAGCAGGCCAGGTCCTGGTAGAAGCTTATAGCTTATTTGTGGCACAGGCAGAGTAGGGTGATGATGCTAGATGTTGCGGGTGTGAGATTCTGGAAGATCTGGTGGGGGAGGTATGTGTGTGGTGAGGAGAGGTGGGGATGAGTCTAGAGATAGACTCCTGATGCAACCATCTCTGTTGGCATCACAACCAGCAGAGTAATAATTTGATGAAAACTTTGTGGTGAAATTCACTCAATTCTATGTCCACAGTAAGGCAAAAAGTAAGGTATATAAAGATTGGATATGACTATATAGAAACCCTTTATAGGGGTTGGGGGATTTAGCTCAGTGGTGCAGAGTACTTGCCTTCTAGTCAAGGGCCCTAGGTTGGTCTGGCTCCAAAAAAAAAAAAAAAAAAAGAAACCTTATAAATCTGTGCACCTTCAAAGGTGGCTTCTATTGATTAATTGAGAAAAAGAAGCTTATTATAAGGTCCTGAGCATGGATCTAGTGAGTTCTCCCACCACACAGATGGTGCAAATGTCACCAGGCTACTAACTACATATGCTACCAGTCTTCTGGGTGGATAACAGGTTATAAACTACTTCTTTTGAGAGATAAACCAGTCTGTTTAACATTCCAATGCTCCCTAGTGCAGTCCTTCTCAACCTTCCTATTGCTATGATCCTTTATATAGTTCATTATGTTGTGGTGATCCCAATCATGTACTTTCATTGCTACTTCTTAACTGTAATTTTGTTACTATTATGAATCATAATGTAAATACCTATTTTCTGATGGTCTTAGATGACCCCTGTGAAAAGGTCATTTGACTTCCAAAGGGTTTGTGATGCACAGGTTCAGAAAAACTGTTGTTGTACATATATTGTAATACTTATATTGTAATAGCCTCTTCCTATAGCCCTTGGCTGTCTTCCAGAGTTGGAAAGTAGGTCTCTGTTGGTCAAGACACCACATACTTGAGACACAGCACCCTGAAGACCCTGAGCTGGAAATGACTTGAATGAATGCCTCCTCCCTGAGGACTAGCTTTTTCTGCTATCAAAAGAAGTCACACAAGTTTAAAAGGAAGAGAAATAATGAGCTGTTGTTATAATGCCAGTGAACTACAATGATAATTGCTATGGCACTATAACCCTAAGGGTACAGTAATGGCACACATAACTGGCCAGTGATCTATACAGCCTTCTAATTGTACTTAAGATGCACTCAATTTTGCTACTGTTATGAATCATAATGTAAATGTGTTTTCTGATGCTCTTTGGCCACCCATATGAAAGAGTTATTTGACCCTAAAGAGTTTGTATTTCACAGGTTGACAATCACTGCCCCTATTGCTTATCTGTAAGCAAAAGGACTTCGGTGTTTCCTACACCTGAGGAAGAATGTATAGGACCTGACTGAGTGAAGAGGTTCAATCATACTTCTAATGAAGACATTAGAAGAACTCAATCACAAAACTTGCAGCTCCTTTTTCCTTTGTATGAGGAAAGTTTTCACACATTTGCAGTGTATAATGAATGTTACATTTTTTGTATTTCTATATAATTTTCTTTTTCTCTCAATTAGTGATTTTCATGTAATCTTACGGTCTTGTGATAGAACACCCACACACTTCCCTTTTCCACAAATTCAAATAAGATCTTAATATTAGAGAAGTGTCATATGAGAATAGTGCTTAACACACACACACACGCACACACACACACACACACACACACACACACACACACACACACACACACACACACACAGAGAGAGAGAGAGATCGATCTAGTTCCCTAAGCAAGATTTTGAGATTGCATACTGTTCAAAGTCCTAAAAGCATGTGAAGTTTGTGAAAATTGAATAGCAACAATGATAAAAATGAAAATGGTATACATTTGACATGGTCATAAGTTAGATATTTTAGACTTACAAAAGATATGAAAGTGGGTATGTGGAATCAGTGAGAACATGTGTCTTTGGTCCTGTTACCACATGATCAAGTCTTAGAGAGGTAAAGTATTAAAATTCTCTTAATTTTATTTATCAGTACAAAGAGTGTTTGGTACTTCTTGGTTTGTATGTTTTGAAAATTAATTGAAAGTTAGGTTTTCTGAGGAATAGCTTCTTCTGCTTTTTGTTCATAACCTCCATTTCCATAACAAAAGGCTATGAAGCTGACTCTGGCTAGGACAGTGGTTCTCAACTAATGTTATGAACTGCTTAATACTGTTCCTCATTTTATGGTAACCACAAACCATAAAATTATTTTGTCACTATTTCATAACTAATTTTGCTACTGTTACAAATGTAAATATAATACAAATGTCTGATATGCATAATATTCAGAGTGGTTGAGAAACACAGAGTTAGCCCATCCTCATTTCAAAGGACATGTCTATAAGGAACAGCTCAAGGAGGGTGTTCAAAGTCACAGCTATCATTAAATCCTAGTCTGCCGTTAACTATTTTGAGCTTTTACCAGTAAAAACAAACAAGATGAACTTAGGTAACAACTACCCAAAAAGATTTAAAAAATAAATTAATTAATTAACACCGCTGTAAATCTGTCAATATCTTTGCTGTGTACATCTACTATGTGTGCAAGTAGTAGACTTGATTTTCTGTCTCAAATTGTTTAGAGCGTAACGTGGGAACCTGAAGGAGTATTTATGGAGTATAGTGTTTTTGAAATTAAAATAACCCTAAGATCTATATAAACTTGTTTAAAAAGAAAAATAGGCCTCGGTTTGAGGCTGTTTTCCATTCTGTATTATGCAGAACCAGTTGTGTATTATTAAAGAGATTTTCGCTTTACGAACTCTCTTAAATGTGCAGTGATTTCCTCATTGAGGACACATATTGATTCTACAACAAAATTAACTTTAAAAATGAGAATATTCATAGTGAAAAGAATTTGTGAACACCTAAACCTAAATATAACTGATGTTTTATGAGAAAGATAATCTTAATATCTCATCAGTATATTTATGTTCCTGTGTAACCATCAAACATTCCTATGGATGATCAAGGATTTTTTTTTTCATGTGATGTAAACATAACGATTTCTCAAAGAAATTTTTTTTTTGTAAAGTATAGAAAGTTTTCTTCATAGATCAAAAAGTACAAGTAAATGTCCTCTTTATGGGTTAATACTAGAACTAAAAAATACCTTAGTCATACATTGCAGGTATCCCTGTCATAGTTGGTATCAAACACAGGAAATGTTTATTGTGTAATCGGTTCAGTGTGTGAAACAAGAATTGTTATTTTGGAGAGAAGGCCTATACTTAGAAATTATGTATAATTATCTCCCAAGAGACACAAATGAAACAAAATTTTGCTTTGGTAATATAGAATGTATAGACATAATCTGTGAGGTGCATCAACTAGCAGACACCATTTGTGGAAACAAAGGCTTCAGTCACAGTTATAGAAAATAAGTGTAGAAATTGCCTTGCTATGCATAGCTTATTCGATGGAAATGTTTTTCAACAAAATTACGCTGACATAAAGGAGAGAGAAGTCGTATTTGTATTAAACAAAATGTAGTTGAAGGAAATAAGGAAAACATAATACCTATCTTTAGATTGCATACTAAGACAGAATATCAGGATTCAAAGTAGAGAATATGTATCTACAGTTTTCAACCTGATGTATGCAGTCCCTTTGACACAGATCTCAAAAAAATATTTACATTATGTGGTTCAGTAGTAGCAAAATTAGTTATGAAGTATTAGCAACATGAAGGATTTTTATGGTTGTATGATACAACATGATGAAATGTAATGAATATATGTATCATTAATGTATGGGGTTCAGGAGTACTCCACAAACCACAGAAACACCAATCTCATTCAGACAACAATGGGTTATTGAACATAACCTAAGACTGATAGATTGGGCCATATCTCAGTATTTGGGGGCTGAGCTATGACCACAAACATCTTTCTGTGTCAGCTTATAAAAGCAAAACACAAAACAAACAAACAAACAAAAACACACTGTGAGCTCATACACAGGTTCAGGAAGTACTGCCCAGTGGTTGTCTCTGACTCCTATATAACGCTTTGTGGAATTGCTTAAAATTAACAAACCTCATACAGAAGAAATAGGATATATGATCAATATGACCTTCTTCTGAGTCAAGTTACTATTTTTGTTTCAGTGACTGCCAGGTATATTGCAGCAATAGCTGTAATAGCTGGCAGGCCTGGAACAAAATAACTTCTAACTATGATGGGGACAGTGTGAGCGTCATCATTAAAAGATTGATAACCATTCCTCAGACCAAATCAGTGAAGAATTCAAAAAAAACCAAAAAACCACAAAAAACAAAACACAGAATCATATAGGAAATGAGACATCAGGAAAAGACCAACTATAGATCTGTGGATAACAGAAGAATCCCAGTTCAATGGTATGGAAAATACCTTCAATCAGATCATAAAAGAAAAATTCCCCCAAACTAAGGAAAGACATCCATACATATGCAAGAAACACATAGGGCAACAAATAGGACATAGCATAAGAAGAATATTAAAAGCTGCAAATGAAAAACTAAACCACACATATAAAGGAAAACCCATCAGAATAACTTAATTTCTTTGTGGTAACTTTGTAAACCAGAAGAGCCTGGAGCAAAGCATTCCAAGTACTAAAAGACCAGGATACCCAATACCTAGACTAATAGTGGCGAAAGAAAAATCACAATATAAATATCATTTAAGAAAAACTATCCTTGAGCTGACCCAGTTATAGAGCTCTCTGTACCCAGATATCATGGGGGAGAGAGCTGGACACTCAGAAGTGTGGACATTTCTGAGGAACTAAGGGATTAAGACTTGCTCTCATTCCTGGCCAGAGAGCCCACCTGGCTCCCCTTTGACAGGGAACCTAAGAGCAGTCAGTACAGGATCACACCCGCGTTCCAGAGCAGAAAGCCAGTCTTGGATCACTGACAGGCACCCAGAGCAGAGGTAAGACCACACTTATGCTCTGAAGAGAACCCACCTGGAACCCCAGCACACAGGAACCCAGGGAATATGGGACAGGATCCTTGGGTTTCTGCCTGTGCCAAGAGCTGACCCTGTTGACACAGCTCTCTGTACCCAGATCCTGCTGGGAGAAAGTATTTCTCAGAGAGTGTTGACATAGGCTTATAGAGGGTCAGAGACAGCAAGACAAGCTAACACTAGAGATAACCAGATGAAGAGAGACAAGCACAGGGACCTAAGCAACAGAAACCAAGACTCCTAGGCATCATCAGAGCTCAGTTCTCCCACCAAAGAAAATACTTCATATCCCAACACACAGGAAAAGATTTGGATTTAAAATCACATCTCATGATGATGATAGAAGACTTTAAGAAGGACATAAATAACTCCCTTAAAGAAATACCAGACAACAGAGGTAAACAAGTAGAAGCCCTTACAGAGGAAGCAAAAAATTCCCTTACAGAAGACCAATAAACAGGAAAGACTACACGCCTGAAAGCAGAACACTTTGTTCCCATAACTGGCTGAAAGAAAACAGGAAAACAAGTCTACATCACTCCTGACACACAGGCCTACAGGACTGTCTAGCAACTGTCAGAAATAGCAGAACAAGATAACACCAGAGACAACCTGAGGCAAGACGCAAGTGCAGGAACCCAAGCAACAGAAACTAAGACTACATGGCATCATCGGAGCCCAATTCTCCCAACAAAGCAAACACTGAATATCTAAATTTAACATCACAATTGATCAGGATGATGGAGAATTTCAAGAAAGGATACAGAGAACTGCCTTGAGAAACGAGGTAAACATAAATAAACAAGTAGAAGCCTACAGAGAGAATCACAAAACTCGAAAGAATTCCAGGAAATCAAACAGGTGAAGGAACGCAAAATGGAAGAAGCAATAAAGAAAGCACCAAGGGAGACAACCCTGGATATAGAAAACCAAAGGAAGAGACAAGCAAGGAGCTGTAGATACAAGCATCACAAACAGAATACAAGAGGTAGAAGAGAGAATCTCAGGAGCAGAAGATTCCATAGAAGTCATTGATACAACTGTCAAAGATAATGTAAAACAGAAAAAGCAACTGGTCCAAAACATACAGGAAATCCAGGACTCAATGAGAAGATCAAACCTAAGGATAATAGGTATAGAAGAGAGTGAAGACTCCCAACTCAAAGGACCAGTAAATATCAACAAAATCATAGAAGAAAACTTCCCTAACCTAAAGAAAGAGATGCCCATAAACATACAAGAAGCCTACAGAACTCCAAATAGATTGGACCAGAAAAGAAACTCCTCCCGACACATAATAGTCAAAACACCAAATGCACAAAACAAAGAAAGAACATTAAAAACAGTAGGGGAAAAAGGTCAAGTAACATATAAAGGCAGGCCTATCAGAATCACACCAGACTTCTCACCAGAGACTATGAACAGATGCCAACCCAGGTTACTGTATCCTGCAAAACTCTCAATTAACATAGATGGAGAAACCAAGATATTCCATGACACAACCAAATGTACACAATCTCTTTATACAAATCCAGCACTACAAAGGATAATAAACGGTAAACCCCAACATAAGGAGGCAAGCTACACTTACAAGAAAAAGCAAGAAACTAATCGTCTTGGCAACAAAACAAAGAGAAGAAAAGCACACAAGCATAACCTCACATCCAAATATGAATATAACAGTAAGCAATAATCACTATTCCTTAATATCTCTCAACATCAATGGCCTCAACTCCCCAATAAAAAGACATAGATTAGCAAACTGGATACGGAGAACCCTGCATTCTGCTGCCTACAGGAAACACACCTCAGAGACAGAGACAAAGACAAACACTACCTCAGAGTGAAAGGCTGGAAAACAACTTTCCAAGCAAATGGTCTGAAGAAGCAAGCTGGAGTACCCATTCTAATTTCGAATAAAATCGATTTTCAACCAAAAGTCATCAAAAAAGATAAGGAAGGACACTTCATAGTCATCAAAGGAAAAATCCACCAAGATGAACTCTCAATCCTAAATATCTATACCCCAAATACAAGGGCACCTACATACATAAAAGAAACCTTACTAAAACTCAAAGCACACATTGCACCTCACACAATAATGGTAGGAGATTTGAACACCCCACTCCCATCAATGGACAGATCATGGAAACAGAAATTAAATATAGACAGACTAAGAGAAGTCATGAACCAATTGGACTTATTTATAGAACATTCTATCCTAAAGCAAAAGGCTATACCCTCTTCTTACCACCTCATGGTACATTCTCCAAAATTGACTATATTATTAGTCATAAAACAGGCCTCAATAGATACAGAAAGATAGAAATAATCCCATGCATCCTATCAGACCACTACAGGCTAAAGCTGGTCTTCAAAAACAATAACAGAAGAACGCTCACATATACATGCAAATTGAACAATGCTCTACTCAATGATAACCTTTTCAAGGAAGAAATAAAGAAATTAAAAAATAATTAGAGTTAAAAGAAAAAGAACGTACACCATACCCAAAAATATGCAACACAATGAAAGCTGTGGGCAGAGGAAAACCTATAGCCTCTGAGTGCCAGTAGGAAAAAAAAAAAAACAGGAGAGAGCATATATCAGCAGGTTGACAGCACACTTAAAACTCTAGAACAAAAAGAAGCAAATACACCCAGGAGGAGTAGAAGGCAGGAAATAATCAAACTCAAAGCTGAAATCAACCAAGTAGAAACAAAAAGGACTATACAAAGAATCAACAGAACCAAAAGTTGGTTCTTTGAGAAAATCAACAAGATCAACAAGAAGATCAAACCTAAAGATAATAGGTATAGAAGATAGTAAAGATCTCCAACATAAAGGGCCAATAAAACATCTTCAACAAAAATTATAGAAGAAAAACTTCTTCCTAACTCTAAAAAAAGAGATGCCTATAATCACACAAGAAGTTTATAGAAAAAAAATAGATTACCAAAAGATATGCCTCCTGTCAAAAGTAGTGAAGTGGAATATATAAAGGCACACCTGTCAGAATTACACCAGACTTTCACCAGAGACCATTAAAGCAGAAGATACTGTGACATCATACAGACCCTAAGAGAAACACAAATGCCAGCCCAGGTTACTATATCCAGCAAAGCTGCCACATAGATGGAGAAACCAAGATATTCCATGACAAAACCCAAATTTTAAACAACATTTGTCCACAACCAGCCCTGTAAAGGATAATAGATGGAAAAGTTCTAACACTAGAGGGGAACGATAGCCAAGAAAAAGCAAGAAATAATCTTGCAACAAACCCAAAAGAAGAGAGCCACACAAACATGATTCCACCTCTAACAAGAAAGATAATAGGAAATAGCAATCACTTCCTTAATATTTCTTTTGGACTCAATTCCCCAATAAAAAGACTGGAATTATAAAGAGTACCCGGCATCTTGCTGCATGCAAAAAACACACCTCAGTGACAAAGACAGACACTACCTCAGAGCAAAAGGATAAAAACAATTTTCTGCCAAAATGGCACCATGAAAAAGCTGGAGTAACTATTCTAATATAGAATAAAAAGTCGACTTATACAAAAGTTATGAAAAAGATAAGGATACCCATATTATCAAAGAAAACCACCAAGATAGACTTCAATCCTGAATATCTGTGCTCCAAATGCAAGGGTACCTACATTCATAAAAGAAACCTTACTAAAGCCCAAAGTACACACTACCTCACAATAATAGTGGAAGACTTCACTCCACTCTCATCAATGGACAGATCATGGAAACAGAAACTAAACAGAGAGTGAAATTAGCAGAAGTTATTAACCAAATGTATTATCTATAGAACATTTCATCATAAAACAAAAGAAAACACCTTTTCAGTACCTCATGATGCCTTCTCCAAAACTGATCATATATTGGTCACAAAACAGGCCTCAACAAATACAAGAAGATTAAAATAATCCCAAATGCATCCTATCAAATCACCATGGAATAAGACTCTTCTTCAATAACAACAAAAAGACAGAAAGCCCACATACACATGGAATTGCAACAACGCTCTTCTCAACAACTTGGTCAAGGAAGAAATAAAGAAATTAAAGACTTTTTAGAATTTAATGAAAATGAAAGCAAAAATACCCAAACTTTAGGACATAATTAAAGCAGTGTTAAGAGGAAAACCATAACTCTGAGTGTCTCTCAAAAAGAAACTGAGGAGCACACTAGCAACTTGACAACATACCTAAAAAGTTGTCCCCCAAAAGCCAATTCCAAGATGAAAAAGACGGCAGGAAATAATCAAACTCAGGGCTCAAATCAACCAAGTAGAAACAAAAAGAACTACAGAATCAACTAAAACCAGGAGTTGGTACTTGAGAAAACCAACAAGAGATATAAACCCTTAGCCAGACCAACCAGTGGGCCCAATGACAGTATCCAAAATTAACAAAAATCAAAATGAGAAGGGAGACAAAACAACAAAGATAATGAGGTAATTCAAAAAAGTCATCAGATCCTACACAAATGCCTATGTTCAACAAAACTGGAAAATCTGTATAAATGGATAATTTTTAGACGGATACCAGGGTACAAAAAATTAAATCAGTACTGACAAATCATCTAAACCATCCCTTAATCTGAAAGAAGTAGAAGTACAAAAATCTCCCAAACCCCTCCCCCCAAGCCCAGAACTAGGAAGGGCTTAGTGCAGAAGTCTATCAGGACCTTAGTAGAAGACTTAGTACCAATACTGTCCAAACTATTCCATAAAATAGAACTACCCAGTTCTAAGTGAAGTCACAACTATGCTTATACCCAAAACAACACATAGGAATAAAAAGAGAACTTCAACCACCTCCCTTATGAATATTGGCACACAAACACTCAAAAAAAGTTCTCGCTAACCAAATCCAAGAACATATCAAAATGATCATTCATCATGACCAAGTAGACTTCCTCCCAGGGATGCAGGGATCATTCAATATACATGAATCCACCAATGTAATCCACTATATAAACAAACTCAAAGGGGAAAAAAAAACCCACATGGTCATGTCATTAAGTGGTGAGAAAGCATTTGACAGAACTCAACAACCCTTCATGTTAAAATTCTTGGAAATGTCAGGAATTCAAGACCCATACCTAAACATAGTAAAAGCAATATACATCAAACCAGTAGCTAATATCAAACTAAATGGAGAGAAAATTGATGCAATCCCACTAAAATCAGGGCCTATACAAGGCTGCCCACTATCTCCCTACTTATTCAATAGAGTTCTCAAAATCCTAGCCAGAATAATCACACAACAAAAGGAGCTCAAAGGGATACAAATTGGAAAGGAAGAATTCAAAAATTTCACTATTTGCTGATGAAATGATAGTATACTTACGTGACCCCATACACTGCACCAGATAACTACTAAGCCTTATAAACAACTCAAACAAATCAGTAGCTTTCCTCTACTTAAAGGATAAACAGGCTGAGAAAGAAATTAGGGATGTGACACCCTTCACAATAGTCACATAAAATACCTCGGTGTGACTCTTAACCAAGCAAGTGAAAGATCTTTATGACAACTTCAAGTATCTGAAGAAAGAATTTGAAGATCTCAGTAGATGGAAAGTTCTCCCATACTCATGGATTGGCAGGATTAATATTGTAAAAATGGCCATCTTGCCAAAACCAATCTATAGACTCAATACAATCCTCATCAAATTTCCAACTCAATTCTTCATAGAGTTAGGAAGAGCAACTTGCAAATTCATTTGGAATAAGAAAAAAAATCCAGGATAGTGAAAACTATCCTCAACAATAAAAGAACTTCTGGGGGAATCACTGTCTCTCCACTCCAGCTGTATTATACAGTATTAGTGATAAAAACTGTATAATATTGGTACAGAGGCGGGTAAGTAGATCAATGGAAAAGAATTGTTTTAGGTTTTCTGTTTGGTTTTTTTTTTGTTTTTGTTTTTGTTTTGTTTTGTTTTGTTTTTGCCCTTCCAGATGAATTTAAGAATTGTTCTTTTCATGACGTTGAAGAATTGTGCTGGCATTTTGATGGCATTGTAGATTGTCTGTAGATTGTCTTTGGTAGGATGGTCTTTTTTACTATGATAATACCACCAATCCATGAGCATGGGAGATTTCTCCATTTTCTGAGATCTTCGATTTCTGGTTTCAGAGACTTGAAGTTCTTATCATAAAGGTCTTTCACTTATTTGGTTAGAGTTACTCCAAAATATTTTATATTATCTGTGATTATTGTGTAGGGAATTTTTTGTCTAATTTCGTTCTCAGCCTGTTTATCATTTGTTTAAAGGAAGGCTAATGATTTGAGTTTATGTTATATCTGGCCACTTGCTGAAATTATTTATCAGCTGTAGAAGTTCTCTGCTAGAATTTTTAGGGTCGCTTATGTACACTATCATATCATTTGCAAACAATGATACCTTTAATTGTTCTTTGCCAATTTGTATCCTCTTGAATTCTTTTTGTTGTCTTATTCTAGGTAGCACTTCGAGTACTATAGTCAATAGATATGGGGAGAGTGGGCACCCTTTTCTTGTCCCCAGTTTTTGTGGGATTGCTTTACGTTTCTTTCCTTTTAATTTGATATTGGCTGTTGGTTTATAATAAATTGCTTTTATTATTTTTAGGTATGTGCCTTGAATTTCTGATCTCTCCAATACTTTTCAATATGAAGGAGTGTTGTCTTTTGTCAAATATTTTTTCTGCATCAAAGGAGATGATTTGTTCAGGCATCCCTATTTTTCATGAATCCCTATATCACTCCCTTTCTTCTGTGTGGGACTGAAGAGAGGAATGCATAGATGAAATTTTGAAGTGGCGCAAAGTACCACTGAGTATGAAATACCAAAAGGCAACAACATCTGCACTCAATACACCATTCAATAACAAGTTTAAACAAGTGTAGCTTCAGTTCTCCATTCTGAAAACAGGCTGGGTGAATGGATCAAGAAACAAAATCCATGTGTCTGTCTTTACAAGCAGCATATCTTACCTTTAAAGATAGGTACCTCATTAGAATAAAGGAGGAAAAAAAGAACTCCAGTCAGATGGGGCCAGGAAGAGAGCAGATGTCACCACTCTGACAAAACTTATTTCAAATTAAAACAAATCAAGAAAGAGAAAACTGCTCTTCATTCTAAGCAAGGTATCAGTTAACCAAGAAGACATTACTATCCTAAACATGTGTCGAGTAACAAATAAGCAGAGAAGCATTAGGAATGAATAACATCATATAGCAAATGGATTTAACAAATATATACAGAATGTTCCACCCAACCACCAAAAAATATACTTTCTGCTCCACTACACACAAATGTTCTCTTAACTAGACCACAACCTAAGGTATAGAAACATCTTCATTAATTAGATAGAGTGAAAATCTGTGTAATGCTACTAGACCACAATACACTGAAACATAAAATTGACAACAAACAAATCTCCACTACTTCCTTAAAATCATGGGATATTAAAAAATCTGTTACTGAATGGTGAATGTGTGAAAGAACAAATTATGAATATACAAACAATTCCAAGAACTAAATAGAAATCAATGCATCCACCCACCAAAAAACTCGAGACACATTTTTAAAAAAAGAAAGAGCACAATTAATGAATTAAAGAGGAAACTCAAAACTTTGGGAAAAAATCCAGCCTACATCAATAATAATAATAATAATAATAATAATAATAATAATAATAATATAAAATCATCAGAAATTCGGGAAACAGAAACAGGAAAAACAAAAGTAATGTTAGAAAATCAAAGAAGCTTATTTGACAAGAAACAAAATTGAGGGAAGCTTGGCCCAACTATTCAAAAGAATTAAAAAATGGTCTCAAAGTATCACATGTGGACATGGATGTGGTAAAATTGACAAAGAAATTCAGAATATAAAGAAAAAGTTAAAAAATATTTATCATTTAATTGAAAACCTCAAAGAAAATCAGTTTCTATTTTCAACAAAGACACCAAATCCATTAAAAACTAAACAAATCAACTCAAATGAGGATATTGAACTAGCATTAAAAATCCAGACGGATTCACAGAATATTACCAGACTTTGATAAACATATATCAAGAAAATCTACCTACTATGAGCAATTTCTATTTATCTCTGAGATTCAAGAATGGTTCAAGAACATGCAAGTCAATAATGTAAAAAAATATATAAATGGGCTTAAATCACAAGATTATCTGAACATATGAAGAAAATACCTGTGATAAAATCCAACATGCCTTCACGATATAATAAATATGCTTCCATGATAAAAGTTCCCAAGAAAATAGGACTAGAAGGGACGTAACACACAATAATAAAATCTATGTATGACAAACTCACAGAAACACTGTACTGAATTCTGAAAGAGAGAGAAAGCCATGGGAGAGGGGAAAGAAAGAATCCCACTAAAATCAGGGAAAGGACAAAGTGTCCATTATCTGTGTTTTTCAATACTTGCTTGAAACAGTACCTGCAGCAATAAGGCAAAAGAAGAAAATTAAAGGGAATAAACAGAGGAATGGTAATCAAACTCATATGTAGATGACATGATATTGTGCATTGGAGATTCCAGAAATTCCAAAAGAAAAATAACACTTTTAGTTAGGTGGCAGGATTCAGATTCAACTTGTACAAATCAATGCACATTGTATTCAACAACAGACATACATTGAAAAAGATCAATACAATCTGGTTCATAATAATCTTGAATAAAATAGAATTTCTAGGCCTAAACCTAACCTTAGGGCCAGGGGCCTCTGATGAAAGAGAGAAAGATACTAGGAAATAGAGTGGCATCTCCTAGTCAGGTTGGTAGAATTAATATAGAAATGATCATTTTAACAGAAGATTTTCCCCATTTTTTAATAGGGTTATTTGTCTCCCTGCAGTATAACTTCTTAAGTTCTTTGTATATTTTGGATATAAGCCCTCTATCAGTTGTAGGATTGGTAAAGATCTTTTCCCAATCTGTTGGTTGCCATTTTGTCCTAACAACCGTGTCCTTTGCCTTACAGAAGCTTTGAAGTTTTATGAGATCCCATTTGTCAATTCTTCATCTTAGGGCATAAGCCATTGGTGTTTTGTTCAGGAAATTTTCTCCAGTGCCCATGTGTTCAAGGTTCTTCCCCACTTTTTCTTCTATTAGTTTGAGTGTATCTGGTTTGATGTAGAGGTCCTTGATCCAGTTGGATCAAGGTTTGTACAGGGTGATAAGCATGGATCGATCTGCATTCTTCTACATGGTGACCTCCAGTTGAACCAGCACCATTTGCTGAAAATGCTATCTTTTTTCCATTGGATGGTTTTGGCTCCTTTGTCAAAAATCATGTGAACATAGGTGTGTGGGTTCATTTCTGGGTCTTTAATTCTATTCCACTATCTGTCTGTCTCTGTTCCAATACCATGCAGTTTTTATCACCATTGCTCTGTAATACTTCTTGAGTTCAGGGATAGTGATTCCCCGAGAAGTCCTTTTATTGTTGAGGATAGTTTTAGCTATCCTGGGTTTTTTGTTATTCCAGATGAATTTGCAAATTGTTCTGTCTAACTCTCCAAGCCATTTTTACTATATTAATCCTGCCAATCCATGAGCACGGGAGATCTTTCCATCTTCTAAGATGTTCTTCAATTTCTTTCTTCAGAGGCTTGAAGTTCTTATCATACAGATCTTTCACTTGCTTGGTTAAAGTCACACCAAGGTATTTTATATTATTTGGGACTATTATGAAGGGTGTCATTTCCCTAATTTCTTTCTCGGCTTGTTTCTCTTTTGTATAGAGGAAGGCTACTGATTTATTTGAGTTAATTTTATACCCAGCCACTTTGCTGAAGGTGTTTATCAGGTTTAGTAGTTCTCTGGTGGAACTTTTGGGTTCAGAGCTAAACAAGGAATTCACAGCTGAGGAATGCCGAATGGCTGAGAAACACCTAAAGAAGTGTTCAACATCTTTAGTCATAAGGGAAATGCAAATCAAAACAACCCTGAGATTTCACCTCACACCAGTGAGAATGGCAAAGATCAAAAACGCAGGTGACAGCAGATGCTGGGGAGGATGTGGAGAAAGAGGAACACTCTTCCATTGTTGGTGGTACAACCATTCTGGAAATCAGTCTGGAGGTTCC
Source organism: Rattus rattus (assembly GCF_011064425.1). Lineage (NCBI taxonomy): Eukaryota > Metazoa > Chordata > Mammalia > Rodentia > Muridae > Rattus > Rattus rattus. The sequence continues at coordinate 109,962,180 of NC_046158.1, read as the reverse complement.
TCAGAAAATTGCACATTGAACTCCCTGAGGACCCAGCTATACCTCTCTTGGGCATATACCTACAAGATGCCCCAACATATAACAAAGACACATGCTAGACTACGTTTATAGCAGCCTTATGTATAATAGCCAGAACCTAGAAAGAACCCAGATGCCCTTCAACAGAGGAAGGAATACAGAAAATGTGGTACATCTACACAATGGAATACTTCTCAGCTATCAAAAACAATGGCTTTATGAAATTCATAGGCAAATGGAGGGAACTGGAAAATATCATCCTGAGTGAGCTAACCCAATCACAGAAAGACATACATGGTATACACTCATTGATAAGTGGCTAGTAGCCCAAATGCTTGAATTACCCTAGATGCCTAGGGCAAGTGAAACTCAGGACGGATGATCAGGGTGTGGATGCTTCACTCCTTCTTTAAAGGGGGAAAAAGAATACCCTTGGCAGGGAAGAGAGAGGCAAAGATTAAAACAGGGACTGAGGGAGCACCCATTCGGAGCCTGCCCCGCATGTGGCCCATGCATATACAGCCACCCAATTGGACAGGATGGATGAAGCAAAGAAGTGCAGACTGACAGGAGCCGGATGTAGATCGCTCCTGAGAGACACAGCCAGAATACAGCAAACACAGAGGCGAATGCCAGCAGCAAACCACTGAACTGAGAATAGGACCCCCGTTGAAGGAATCAGAGAAAGAACTGGAAGAGCTTGAAGGGGCTCGAGACCCCATATGTACAACAATGCCAAGCAACCAGAGCTTCCAGGGACTAAGCCAATACCTAAAGACTATACATGGACTGACCCTGGACTCTGACCTCATAGGTAG
>NC_046158.1:109948722-109961244 GCF_011064425.1 Rattus rattus | reverse complement strand
TGTATTCCAGCAGGAAACCACTGAACTGAGAATAGGACCCCGTTGAAGGAATCAGAGAAAAGAACTGGAAGAAGCTTGAAGGAGCTCAGACCCCTATGTACAACAATGCCAACCAACCAGAAGCTTCCAGGGACTAAGCCCTACCCAAAAGACTATACATGGACTGACCCCTGGATCACAGCCTCATAGTAACAATGAATGATATTCTAGTAAGAGCACCAGTGGAAGGGGGAAGCCCTGGGTCCTGCTAAGACTGAACCCCAATGTGGAACTAGACTGTTGGGGAGAGGACAGCAATGGGGAAGGGGTTGGGAGGAACACTCATAAGGAAGGGAAGGGGGGAGGGATGTTTGCCGGAAACCGGGAAAGGGAATAACACTTTCGAAAATGTATATAAGAAATACTCAAGTTAATAATAAAAAAAAAAAAGATAGCACAAAGGAAGACAACCCTGGATATAGACAACCAAAGGAAGAGAGAAGGAGCCATAGAAACAAGCATCATCAAAAGAACACAAGAGATATAAGAGAGAATCTCAGGAGCAGAAGGTTCCATAGAAATCATCGACACGACTGTCAAATGATGTAAAACGGAAAAAGCTACTGGCCCAAAACATACAGGAAATCCAGGACTCAATGAGAAGATCAAACATAAGGATAATAGGTATAGAAGAGAGTGAAGATTCCCAGCTCAAAGGACCAGTAAATATCTTCAACAAAATCATAGAAGAAAACTTCTCAAACCTAAAAAAAGAGATGCCCATAAACATACAAGAAGCCTACAGAACTGCAAATAGATTGGACCAGAAAAGAAACTCCTCCCATCACATAATAGTCAAAACACCAAATACACAAAACAAAGAAAGAATATTGAAAGAAGTAAGGGAAAAAGGTCAAGTAACATATTAAGGCAGACCTATCAGAATTACACCACATTTCTCACCAGAGACTATGAAAACCAGAAGATCCTGGACAGATGTCATACAGACCATAAAAGAACACAAATGCTAGCCCAGGTCACTGTATCCAGTAAAACTCTCAATTAACATAGATGGAGAAACCAAGATATTCCATGATGAAACAAACTTTACACAATAGCTATCTACAAATCCAGCCCTACAATGGATAATAAATGGTAAAGCCCAACACAAGGAACAAGCTACACCCTAGAAAAAACAAGAAACTAATCATTTAGTAAAAAACAAAGAGAAGACAAGCAAACAAACATAATGTCAAATCTAAATACAAATACAACAGGAAGCAACATTCACTATTCCTTAATATCTCTCAATATAAATGGACTCAATTCCCCAGTAGAAAGACACAGATTAACAAACTGGATATGCAATGAGGACCCAGCACTTTGTTGCCTACAGGAAACACATCTCAGAGACAAAAACAGACACTATCTCAGAGACAAAAACAGACACTATCTCAGAGACAAAAACAGACACTACCTCAGAGAAAAAGGATGGAAAACAACTTTCCAAGCAAATGGTCTGAAGAAGCAAACTGGAGTAGCCATTCTAATATCGAATAAAATCGATTTTCAACCAAAAGTCATCAAAATAATAAGGGAGGACATTTCATATTCAGCAAAGGAAAAATCCATGAAGATGGACTCTCAATCCTAAATATCTATGCTCCAAATACAAGGGCAAATACATACATAAAAGAAACCTTACTAAAGTTCAAAGTACACATTTCACCTCACACAATAATAGTAGGAGATTTCAACACCCCACTCTCATCAATGAGCAGCTCATGGAAACATATGTTAGACAAAGACATAGAAAGACTAACAGAAGTCATGAATGAAATGGACTTAACAGATATGTATAGAACATTCTATCCTAAAACAAAAGGATACAACTTCTTCTCACAACCTCATGGCATTTTCTCTAAAATTGACCATATAATCAATCATAAAACAGGTCTCAACAGATAAAAAAAGATACAAATAATCCCATGTGTCCTAATAGACCACCATGGGGTAAAGCTGGACTTCAATAACAATAAGAAAAGAATGCCTACATATACATGGAAGTTGAACAATGCTCTACTCAGTGATAACATAGTGAAGGAAGAAATAAAGAAAGAAATTGAAGACTTCTTAGACTTTAATAAAAATGAAGGTACAACATATGCAAACTTATGGGACACAATGAAAGCAGTGCTAAGAGGAAAACTCATAGCTCTGAGTGCCTATAGAAAGAAACAGGAGAGCTCACCTATCAGCAGCTTGACAGCACACACAAAATCACTAGAACAAAAAGAAGTAAATACACCCAAGAAGAGTAGAAGGTAGGAAATGATCAAACTCAGAGCTGAAATCAACCAAGTAGAAATAAAACGGACTATACAAACAATCAACAGAACCAAAAGCTGGTTCTTTGAGAAAATCAACAAGGTAGATAAACCCTTAGCCAGACTAAGGAGACAACACAGAGAGTGTGTCCAAATTAACAAAATCAGAAATGAAAAGGGAGACAGAACAACAGATTCAGAGGAAATTCAAAAAAATCATCAGATCCTACTAAAAAAGCCTATATTCAACAAAACATGAAAATCTGAAGGAAAAGGACAATATCCTAGACAGTTACCAGGTACCAAAGTTAAATCATGAACAGATAAACTATTTAACCAACCACATAACTCCTAAAGAAATAAAGCAGTCATTAAAAATCTCCCAAACAAAAAGAGCCCAGGTCCAGATGGGTTCAGTGCAAAATTCTATCAGACCTTCATAGAAGACCTCATACCAATACATTACAAATTATTCCACAAAATTGAAAAAGATGGAGGGGTGCCAAATTCCTTCTAGGAAGCCACAATTCTTCTCATACTTAAACCACAAAAAGACCTGATATAGAAAGAGATCTTCAGACCAATTTCCCTTATGAATATCGATGCAAAAATAATCTATAAAATTCTTGGAAACCAAATACAAGAGCACATCAAAAAATTATTCATCATGATCAAGTAGGCTTCATCCCAGGTATGCAGGGATGGTTTAATATCTGGAAAACCATCAACATAACACACTATATCAACAAACTGAAAGATTAAAACCACATGATCACTTCATTAGATACTGAGAAAGCATTTGACAAAATTCAACACCCCTTCATGATAAAAGTCCTGGAAAAAAACAGGAATTCATGTCCCATACCAAAACATAGTAAAAGCCATATAGAAAAAAACCAGTAGCTACCATTAAACTAAATGGAGAGAAACTTGAAGAAATCCCACTAAAATCAGGGACTAGACAAGGCTGCTACTCTCTCCATAGTTATTCAATACAGTTCTCGAAGTCCTAGCCAGAGCAATCAGACAACAAAAGGGATAAAAATTGGTAATGAAGAGTCAAAATATCACTATTTGCAAATGATATGATATTATATTTAAGTGATCACAAAAGTTCCACCAGAGAACTACTAAACCTGATAAACAACTTCAGCAACGTGGCTGGACATAAAATTAACTCAAATAAATCAGTAGCCTTCTTCTACACAAAAGAGAAACAAGCTGAGAAAGAAATTAGGGAAACAACTACATTCATAATAGTACCAAATAATATAAATACGTCAGTGTGACTTTAACCAAGCAAGTGAAAGATCTGTATGATAATAAATTCAAGACTCTGACGAAAGAAATTGAAGAAGATCTCAGAAGATGGAAAGATCTTCCATGCTCATGGAATGGCAGGATTAATATAGTAAAAATGGCCATTTTACCAAAAGCGATCTACAGATTCAATGCAATCCCCATCAAAATTTCAATCCAATTCTTCAGAGAGTTAGACAGAAAAATTTGCAAATTCATCTGAAATAACAAAACCCTCAGGAGAGCTAAAAATATCCTCAACAATAAAAGGACTAAAAGGGGAATCACTATCCCCGAACTCAAGCAATATTACAGAGCAATAGTGATTTTAAAAAAATATATGCTATTGGTACAGAGACAGGTAGACCAGTGGAATAGAATTGAAGACCGAGAAATGAACCCACACACCTATGGTCACTTGATTTTTGACAAAGGGGACAGAACCATCCAATGGAAAAAAGATAGCATTTTCAGCGAATGGTGCTGGTTCAACTGGAGGTCAGCATGTAGAAGAATGCTTATCACCCTGGACAAAGCTTAAGTCCAAGTGGATCAAGGACCTCCACATCAAACCAGATACACTCAAACTAATAGAAGAAAAAGTGGGGAAGCATCTCGAACACATGGGCACTGGAGAAAATTTCCTGAACAAAAAACAAATGGCTTATACTCTAAGATCAGGAATCAACAAATGGTATCTCATAAAACTGCAAAGCTTCTGTAAGGCAAAGGACACATGTTTTGTGTTAGGAGCTTTTTGCATTTTATGTCATCTTTGATAGTTCTGTCGATGTTTTCTATGGAATCTACTGCCCCTGAGATTCTCTCTTCTATCTCTTGTAATCTGTTGGTGATGCTTGCGTCTATGTCTCCTGATCTCTTTCCTAGGTTTTCTATCTCAGGTTGTCTTTTGTGATTTCTTTATTGTTTCTATTTCCATTTTTAAATCCTGGATGATTTTGCTCAGTTACTTCACCTGCTTGGTTGTGGTGTCCTGTAATTCTTTAAGGGATTTTTGTGTTTCCTCTTTAAGGGCTCCTACTTTTTACCTACACTGTCCTGTATTTCCTTCAGGGCGTTAGTTAGTTCCTTCTTAAAGTCTTCAATCATCATCATGAGTTGTGGTTTTAAATCCAAATCTTGCTTTTTCTGGTGTGTTTGGATAACCAGTATTTGCTTTGGTGGAGAACTGGACTCTGATGATGCCAAGAAGTGTTGGTTTATGTTGCTTAGGTTTCTGTGCTTCTCTGTCACTATCAGCTTTTTCTCTGCTGTCAGCTTGTGTTGCTGTGTCTGACTGTGGCTTGATCCTCCCTGTAATCCTGTGTCAGCACTCCTATAAACCTGTTTTCTTTCAGCTATATACGGGAACAGAACGCTTCTCCTGGGTTTGTATGTCCAAGCCTCCTGGCTGGTCGCTTGGGCGTAAGAGTTGGTCTTATCTCTGCTCTCAAGTGTGTCTGCACTCCTGGTGACTGACTTTAAGCTCTGGGCTCAGGCAAATACTGGAAAGGTTCCTTCCCTTCTCCTAGGAAGAACCTTCTCCTATGTGCTCCTCGGTTTCCCATATCCAGAGGGCACTGGGTGGGTTACTCTTGGGCCAGCAGTGTGAGCAAATTGGTGATCTCCCTGAGCTCTCAGAATTGTCTGCACTTCTGAGAATCCAGCTAGCCCTCTGCCCCATGAGATTTATGTATAGAGAGCTGTGGAACTGGGTCAGTTCTAGGCACAGGCAGAAACTGGAAAGGTACTGTCCCAGATTGCTCCTAAGTTTGTGGGTCCTGAGGGCCCCAGGTGGGTTGCTTGGAGCAGAAGAATAGATCTTACCCCTGCTCTCAGGGTCATAGGCACTTCTGGTGACTGGCTTTTGGCTCTCAGCACAGGCAGAAACCATAAGGGTCCTGACCCTGACTGCGCCTATGTTCCTGTATCCAGAGGGCACAGATGGCACTAGGCGGGTTCCTCTTTGGTCAGGAATGTGGGCAGGAGTAGCTGTCTCCTCTGAGCTCTCAGGATTGTCTACTCTTCTGCAAGTCCAGCTCTCTCCCCCATTGGATTTTGGTTCAGAGAGCTGTGGGACTGGTTCAGTTCTAGGCACTGCCAGAAACCTGATCCTGGCATTCTTAATTCATCTACTATATGAGTTTGAAAATGCTTATCTTGCTCTTCCATGAAAGGACTGTCAAAGACCCATTAAAGTTTTCATAGGGAATGACCTCCTTTACTATGGGGTCTCTTTCCCCTTCCAAAAAAACTGGTAAGATGGGCCATTGGATACAAGAATGTCATCAGCATAAAATTCAGCAGCCTGGAAACAACTTGTTTTCCTGAACAATATTGTCTGACATAAGACTAACATTATCTTTTTGTAGCTTATATCTATTAACAAGTGGAGATTTTAGAAAGCTTCAGTATATTAGTCTGGGTCAACTAAAAATCTGTAAAGTCAGATTTAATTTTACTTGAGTTTTGCAAGGAAAAGGGATTTGTATTCTGGACAGCAAAAGTTCACTTGACATTTCCCTTCAGAGGAAACGAAAGGAGTTGGAGACTACTTGGCAGTAGTTGAGTGGTTGATTAGAGGAAGTTACCCTCACTGTGAACCTAGAGATAGTGGGCAGGATGACTTGCGAGAGAGCAAATCGAGGATCCCACATATCCTTTTCTCAGAGAGACATGGATCACCACAGATGCCTTACTGGAGTAGGTTAGGAGGATAGATTTCATGCACCAGTGTCTGTCTACAGAGATTTAACTCTCCAAGGAAAGAAAAATATACTTACATATAGCGGACCATAGATCATTTTCTAGGTTCATGGCTGGACAGTTCTAGTTGCATGGTAGTATGACAAACAGTATTTCTCACTTTTCCAGTTTATAAGTACTGTAAGACATAGTACATGGAAAAAAAGCACTTCTCCATTAAGGATACAGATCCAACGATTACTAGTGTCTCAGTGCTTTAGAGAAGTTCACGTTGATGAGAGCTCATTGCCTGACTGCAAAGAGAAGGTATCCATAAAGTATTCTTTTTCCCTGAATTCCATGTCTGGAAAGTTCCCTGATGGCACCCAGCTTCAGATAAGGTGGAATTTGAGGACCAACATCCAGTGTTGTCCTTTGTCCTCCATGTGCACTACATATTAAAGAGAGAGAGAGAGAGAAAGAAAGAAAGAAAGAAAGAAAGAAAGAAAGAAAGAAAGAAAGAAAGAAAAAGGAAATGGCAGGAAGATGTTGAACACAAATATAGAAGCTGTTAAAATGATGAATATTGGATCAAAATAAAAAGAAAGTCAATAAATCTCATACTAAAACTTAATTTGGGGATAGACACTGAGATAGAGACATTGGAAGGAAAGCAGAAAAATAACCATGGCACAGCCTATGTTTCTGAGTAACTATAGCAGACTGTGAGGGCAAACAAACAAAAGCAATTGGATAATAAAAACACTAGAATGAGAGTGTAAGCCTGTATCTAAAAGATTAACTGACAAGCTTAACTACTCAATGCCCTTTTTAACTTACATGATGGACAACAATGCTTCCATCAAGGGTCCCATTATTCTAGAGGAAAGGGGGATTCTAAATATAAAATACTTCCTTAAAAATGGTAGATCAGAGGTGACCAAAGAGTTTGACAGTTCAGAATACCTTTTGCTCTTGCAGAGGACCCCAGTTTGATTTCCAGTACCCACATCATCTACCCCAAAACCTACTGGATTTCTAGCTACCTAGGATCTGATGCCTTCATTTGACTACTATGAATACTCACACATGCACCCCTCCCCCATGTATGCAATATTAAATGAAAATAAATGATTAAAGGAAAAGAAATAGTACTCCAGGCTAGCATGATTGCTCACCCTTTACCAGGAAGCACGCTCATAGAAAAGACTGATGATCTGAGCTTGATTCCCAGACTGGACCTAGTGGAAAGAAAGAACTAACTTCTGCAGGTTGTCCTTTGACACACACACACACACACACACACACACACACACACACACACACACACAAACAAACTACAGTAAATGTCTTTGGTGAACACTATTTTTCAGAGACATAATTTGTGTTTATTATCTTTTTCTATCTTCAGAATTAAAAATGGGAAATAGTGAATCCTCAGTGACTGGAAAGTCAAAGGAGAATGCTGAGGGTGAAGGAATAGGCAGAGATGTGGTCAGCGAGTAAGGGGAGAAGGGAAAATTATCCAAAGATAAATGTGTTGAAAATGTTAAATAAATAATAACTAAAACAACCATATATTTTGTTGGAAAATTATTAAATTACAAAGTCTTAAGGATGGGACACACATACATATCTGTCTTTAAAACTTGTTTCATTATTTGAGAACTTTTCCAAACAAGCTCAGAGCTCTGTGTTGAGATGAAAGAGAATAAGAGAGAACTGAGAGACTGACCCTCAGTGAGCTGCAACCCCAGAAGGTTTTTGTTCAGCCCTAGAGCACTGTGGGAGGATACTCCCTACTCTGCTGACAGTAATAGGTTGCAATATCATCAGCCTGCACAGGATCGATGGTGAGGGTGAAGTCTGTCCCAGACCCACTGCCACTGAACCTGGCAGGGATCCCAGATGCTAGGTTGGATGCACGATAGATGAGGAGTTTGGGTCGCTGTCCTGGTTTCTGTTGGTACCAGTGCATATGATTATACCTAGATGTACTGACACTTTGGCTGGCTCTACAGGAGATTGTGGCCCTCTGCCCTAGAGACACAGCCAAAGCAGGAGACTGGGTCAGCACAATGTCACCAGTGGAGCCTGAAATGATAAACACACATTCCATTGTTATATATGTTTGAAAACCTTCCCAGCAGAGGACCTTTTAATTTAAAATTTTAAGAATAACTGTGGACATCACTCTGAGAAATCAAGGGGAATAGGGAAACTTGAAACCAATTACAAATGCCCTAATTATAATGATCAAGAGCCCAGAGGCTTGGAAAGTCATGAAGGCCAGAGTGGATGTTCCCAACACTTCTGTGCACCCTCACCTGGAACCCAGAGCAGCAGTGCCCATAGCAGGAGTGTGTCTGTCTCCATCTCTGAGTGCTGCAAGAGAGGATGCTTCTTAGGCTCCTGGTTGCTGCCCTTAAAGGAGCCTGGGCTGTCCTGTAATGACGCATATGCAAATCAGCTCAGCAGAGTGTGTACTGCTACACAAAGGACACCTGCTCCTGTTTCACCCATAGGGAGTTGGTGTCAGCAGAAAATTTACTAGAACATCACATGTGCCTTAAAGGATCCGTTCAACCTATTCTAAATCCATGATTTATTTGTTTGTTTTAAGACAGGGTTTCTCTACCTGTTCTTGGTTGTTCTGAAGCTACTTTCAGCCAGACTGGCCTCAAACCTCATAGAGATCCTCTTCTCTCTGAATCCTAAGTAGTGGGATTAATGGTAAACACCGTCTGTTTTTTTTTTTTTTTTTTTTTTTTTTTTGCAATCTACTCTATTAAGTATTTACCATATACTATTTTTGCTGTGTGAGGTGGGGGAGTACTTTCAAGCTGCGCTATGTAAAGAATGTGTTATTTCAAGAAGATCTTAATCCCTCAAAATTATATATACATAAGAAAGCACTATCTGAGAGGGAAGAGAGGAAAAATGATTCAATAAAGAAAGTAACATAATTCTTTTTTCCATCTTTATTAAAATGGGTATTTCTTATTTACATTTTTTAATATGTGAAAGATCATTTGAATTTTATTTGGAGTAAGGAATGAAATAGTGGTACATTTAAATACATTCCAATTGTTTTTCCTAAAATTTATGGTTGAATATGAAATGGTACCACTTCCTCAAGAGTTCCATCAGACAATGAGAAATTATTAACCTTTTCTCATTGTTGTTTTTTTGTCCATCTTTATTAACTTGGTTATTTCTTATTTACATTTCAATTGTTATTCCCTTTCCCTGTTTCCCTGCCAACATCCCCCTAACCCCTCCCCATCATCATCTTCTTTTTTTTTTTATCTTTATTAGATTGGGTATTTTTTTAATTTTTAATATTTTTTATTTTTATTAACTTGACTATTTCTTATTTACATTTCGAGTGTTATTCCATTTCCCAGTTTACAAGCCAACATCCCCCTAACTCCTCCCCTTCCCCTTCTTCTATGGGTGTTCCCCTCCCCATCTTCCCCCCATTACTGCCCTCCCCCCAACAATCTAGTTCACTGGGGGTTCAGTCTTGGCAGGACCCAGGGCTTCCCCTTCCATTGGTGCTCTTACTAGGATATTCATTGCTACCTACGAGGTCAGAGTCCAGGGTCAGTCCATGTATAGTCTTTGGGTAGTGGCTTAGTCCCTGGAAGCTCTAGTTGGTTGGCATTGTTGTTCATATGGGGTCTCGAGCCCCTTCAAGCTCTTCCAGTTCTTTCTCTGATTCCTTCAACGGGGTTCCTGTTCTCAGATTGCTGCTGGCATCCACCTCTGTATTTGCTGTATTCTGGCTGTGTCTCTCAGGAGAGATCTACATCTGGTTCCTATCAGCCTGCACTTCTTTGCTTCATCCATCTTATCTAGTTTGGTAGCTGTATATGTATGTCCCACATGTGGGGCAGGCTCTGAATGGGAATTCCTTCTGCCTCTGTTCTAGACATTGCCTCCCTATTCCTTGCCAAGTGTATACTTGTTCCCTTTTAAAGGAGAGAAGCATTCGCATTTTGGTCCTCCTTCTTGAGTCTCATGTGTTCTGTGAGTCTAGGGTAATTCAAGCATTTGGGCTAATAGCCACTTATCAATGAGTGCATACCATGTGTGTTTTTCTGTGATTGGGTTACCTCATTCAGGATGATATTTTCCAATCCATCAATTTACCTATGAATTTCATAAAGTCATTGTTTTTGATGGCTGAGTAATGTTCAGTTGTGTAGATGTACCATATTTTCTGTATCCATTCCTATGTTGAAGGGCATCTGGGTTCTTTCCAGCTTCTGGCTATTATAAATAAGGCTGTGATGAACATAGTGGAGCACTTGTCTTTGTTATATGTTGGGGCATCTTTTGGGTATATGCCCAAGAGAGGTATAGCTGGGTCCTCAGGTAGTTCAATATGCAATTTTCTGAGGAACCTCCAGAAAGATTTCCAGAATGGTTGTACCAGTCTGCAATCCCACGAACAATGAAGGACTGTTCCTCTTTTTCCACATCCTCGCCAGCATTTGATGTCACCTGAGTTTTTGATCTTAGCCATTTTGACTGGTGTGAGGTGAAATCTCAGGGTTGTTTTGATTTGCATTTCCCTTATGACTAAAGATGTTCAACATTTCTTTAGGTGTTTCTCAGCCATTCAGCCATTCCTCAGCTGTGAATTCTTTATTTAGCTCTGAACTCCATTTTTTAGTAGGGTTATTTGTCGATGTGCAGTCTAATTTCTTGAGTTCTTTGTATATTTTGGATATAAGCACTCTATCAGTTGTAGGACTGGTAAAGATCTTTTCCCAATCTGTTGGTTGCTGTTTTGTCCTAACTAGGGTGTCCTTTGTTTCACAGAAGCTTTGCAGTTTTATGAGATCCCATTTGTCGATTCTTGATCTTAGAGCATAAGCCATTGGTGTTTTGTTCAGAAATTTTCTCCAGTGTCCATGTGTTCGAGATGATTCCCCACTTTTTCATCTATTAGTTTGAGTGTATCTGGTTTGATGTGGAGGTCCTTGATCCACTTGGATTAAGCTTTCTACAGGGTGAAAAGCATGGATCGATATGAATTCTTGTACATACTGACCTCCAGTTGAACCAGCACCATTTGTTGAAAATGCTATCTTTTTTCCATTGATGTTTTGGCCTTTGTCAAAAATCATGACCATAGTTGTGTGGGTTCATTTCTGGTTTCAATTCTAGTCCACTGGCCATCTGTCTGTCTCTGTACCAATACCATGCAGTTTTTATCACTATTGCTCTGTAATACTGCTTGAGTTCTGGATAGTGATTCCCCCTGAAGTAGTTTTATTGTTGAGGATAGTTTTAGCTATCCTGGTTTTTTGTTATTCCAGATGAATTTGCAAAATTGTTCTGGCTAACTCTTGAAGAATTGGATTGGTATTTTGATGGGGATTGCATTGAATCTGTAGATGGATTTTGGTAAAATGGCCATTTTTACTTTGTTAATCCTGGCAATCCATGAACATGGGAGATCTTTCCATCTTCTGAGGTCTTCTTCAATTTCTTTCTTCAGTGTCTTGAAGTTCTTATCATACAGATCTTTTACTTGCTTGGTTAAAATGACAGCAAGCTAAGACTGAACCCCCAGTGAACTAGACTGTCGGGGGGAGGGCGGCAATGGGGGGAGGGTGGGGAGGGGAACACCCATAAGGAAGGGGGGAGGGAAGGGGATGTTTGCCCGGAAACCGGGAAAGGGAATAACACTCGAAATGTACATAAGAAATACTCAAGTTAATAAAAAAAAAAATGACAGCAAGGTATTTTCTATTATTTGGGACTATTATGAAGGGTGTCATTTCCCTACTTTCTTTTTCGGCTTGTTTCTCTTTTGTGTAGAGGAAGGCTACTGATTTATTTGAATAATTTTATACCCAGCCATTTTGCTGAAGGTGTTTATCAGCTTTAGTAATTCTCTGGTGGAACTTTTGGGATCACTTAATATACTATCATATCATCTGCAAAAGTGATATTTTGACTTCTTGTTTTCGATCTGTATCCCCTGACCTCCTTTTGCTGTCTGATTGTTTGGCCAGCTCAAGAAACTATATTGAATAAGTAGGGAGGAGAGTAACCTTTGCTTTAGTCCCTGATTTTAGTGGGATTGCTTCAAGTTTCCTCTCCATTTAGTTGAATGTTAGCAACTGGTTTGCTGTATATGGCTTTTACTATGTTTAGGTATGGGCCTTGAATTCCTATTCTTTCCAGGACTTTTATCATGAAGGGGTGTTGAATT
>NC_046158.1:109871106-109948622 GCF_011064425.1 Rattus rattus | reverse complement strand
ACCAGTGGAATGGGAATTAAGACCGAGAAATGAACCCACACACCTATGGTCACTTGATTTTTGACAAAGGGGACAGAACCATCCAATGGAGATAGCATTTTCAGCGAAAGATGTGCTGGTTCAACTGGAGGTCAGCATGTAGAGAATGCTTATCACCCTGGACAAAGCTTAAGTCCAAGTTATCAAGTACCTCCACATCAAACCAGACACACTCAAACTAATAGAAGAAAAACTAGGGAAGCATCTCGAACACATGGGCACTGGAAAACATTTCCTGAACAAAACACCAATGGCTTATACTCTAAGATCAGGAATCAACAAATGGTATCTCATAAAACTGCAAAGCTTCTGTAAGGCAAAGGACACATGTTTTGTGTTAGGAGCTTTTTGCATTTTATGTCATCTTTGATAGTTCTGTCGATGTTTTCTATGGAATCTACTGCCCCTGAGATTCTCTCTTCTATCTCTTGTAATCTGTTGGTGATGCTTGCGTCTATGTCTCCTGATCTCTTTCCTAGGTTTTCTATCTCCAGGGTTGTCTTTCTTTGTGATTTCTTTATTGTTTCTATTTCCATTTTTAAATCCTGGATGATTTTGCTCAGTTACTTCACCTGCTTGGTTGTGGTGTCCTGTAATTCTTTAAGGGATTTTGTGTTTCCTCTTTAAGGGCTCCTACTTGTTTACCTACACTGTCCTGTATTTCCTTCAGGGCGTTAGTTAGTTCCTTCTTAAAGTCTTCAATCATCATCATGAGTTGTGGTTTTAAATCCAAATCTTGCTTTTCTGGTGTGTTTGGATAACCAGTATTTGCTTTGGTGGGAGAACTGGACTCTGATGATGCCAAGAAGTGTTGGTTTATGTTGCTTAGGTTTCTGTGCTTCTCTGTCACTATCAGCTTTTCTCTGCTGTCAGCTTGTGTTGCTGTGTCTGACTGTGGCTTGATCCTCCTGTAATCCTGTGTGTCAGCACTCCTATAAACCTGTTTTCTTTCAGCTATATACGGGAACAGAACGCTACTCCTGGGTTTGTATGTCCTGAAGCCTCCTGGCTGGTCGCTTGGAGCGTAAGAGTTGGTCTTATCTCTGCTCTCAAGTGTGTCTGCACTCCTGGTGACTGACTTTAAGCTCTGGGCTCAGGCAAATACTGGAAGGTTCCTTCCCCTTCTCCTAGGAAGGAACCTTCTCCTATGTGCTCCTCGGTTCCCATATCCAGAGGGCACTGGGTGGGTTACTCTTGGGCCAGCAGTGTGAGCAGAATTGGTGATCTCCCCTGAGCTCTCAGAATTGTCTGCACTTCTGAGAATCCAGCTAGCCCTCTGCCCCATGAGATTTATGTATAGAGAGCTGTGGAACTGGGTCAGTTCTAGGCACAGGCAGAAACTGGAAAGGTACTGTCCCAGATTGCTCCTAAGTTTGTGGGTCCTGAGGGCCCCAGGTGGGTTGCTTGGAGCAGAAGAATAGATCTTACCCCTGCTCTCAGGGTCATAGGCACTTCTGGTGACTGGCTTTTGGCTCTCCTTTGAGGCAGAAACCATAAGGGTCCTGGCCCTGACTGCGCCTATGTTCCTGTATCCAGAGAGGCACAGATGGCACTAGAGGCGGGTTCCTCTTTCTAGTCAGGAATGTGGGCAGGGGTAACTGTCTCCTCTGAGCTCTGGGATTGTCTACTCTTCTGGGTCAGCTCTCCCCATTGGATTTTGGTTCAGAGGCTGTGGGACTGGTTCAGTTCTGGGCACTGTAGAAACCCTAGTCCTGGCATTCTTAATTCATCTACTATATGAGTTTAAGAAAATGCTTATCTTGCTCTTCCATGAAGGACTGTCAAAGACCCATTAAAAGTTTTTCATAGGAGAATGACAGCCTCCTTTTACTATGAGGTCCTCTTTCCCCTTCAAAAAACTGGTAAGATGGGCCATTGGATACAGAATATCATCAACATAAAGTTAACCTGAAACAACTTGTTTTCTGAACAATATTGTCTGACATAAGACTAACATTATCTTTTGTAGACTTATATCTATTAACAAATTGGAATTTAGAAAGCTTCAGTATATTAGTCTGGGTCAACTAAAAATCTGTAAAGTCAGATTTAATTTTACTTGAGTTTTGCAGGAAAAGGATTTGTATTCTGGATGACAAAAGTTCACTTGACATTTTCCTTCCAGAGGAAACGAAAGGAGTTGGAACTACTTGGCAGTAGTTGAGTGGTTGATTAGAGGAAGTTACACCTCCTCTTGAACCCTGAGATGGTGGGCAAGGATGACGCAGAGAGCAAATCGAGGATCCACATATCCTTTTCTCAGAGAGACATGGATCACCACAGATGCCTTACTGGAGTAGGTTAGGAGGATAGATTTCATGCCAGTGTCTGTCTGCAAGTTTAACTCTCCAAGGAAAAGAAATATACTTATATAGCGGATAGATCATTTTCTAGGTTTCATGGCTGGACAGTTCTAGTTGCATGGTAATTATGACCAAACGAGTATTTCTCCCTTTTTCAGTTTATAAGTACTGTAAGACATAGTACATGGAAAAAAAGCACTTCTCCATTAAGGATACAGATCCAACGATTACTAGTGTCTCAGTGCTTTAGAGAAGTTCACGTTGATGAGAGCTCATTGCCTGACTGCAAAGAGAAGGTATCCATAAAGTATTCTTTTTCCCTGAATTCCATGTCTGGAAAGTTCCCTGATGGCACCCAGCTTCAGATAAGGTGGAATTTGAGGACCAACATCCAGTGTTGTCCTTTGTCCTCCATGTGCACTACATATTATAGAAAGAGAGAGAGAGAGAGAGAGAGAGAGAGAGAGAGAGAGAAAGAAAGAAAGAAAGAAAGAAAGAAAGAAAGAAAGAAAGAAAGAAAGAAAGAAAGAAAAAGGAAATGGCAGGAAGATGTTGAACACAAATATAGAAGCTGTTAAAATGATGAATATTGGATCAAAATAAAAAGAAAGTCAATAAATCTCATACTAAAACTTAATTTGGGGATAGACACTGAGATAGAGACATTGGAAGGAAAGCAGAAAAAGAAAATAACCTGGCACAGCCTATGTTTCTGAAGTAACTATAGCAGACTGTGAGGGCAAACAAACAAAAAGCAATTGGATAATAAAAACACTAGAATGAGAGGTAAGCCTGTATCTAAAAAAGATTAACTGACGTTTAACTACTCAATACCCTTTTTAACTTACTATGATGGATAAACAATACTTCCATCAATGGTCCCATTATTCTAGAGGAAAGGGGATTCTAAATATAAAAATACTTCCTTAAAATGGTAGATCAAGAGGTGACCAAAGAGTTTGACAGTTCAGAATACCTTTTTATTTTGAGGACCCCAGTTTGATTTGTGTACCCACATCATCTACCCAAAACCTACTGGATTTCTAGCTACCTAGGATCTGATGCCTTCATTTTGATTAATATGAATACTCACATGCACCCCTCCCCCATGTATGCAATATTAAATGAAAAATAAATGATTAAAGTGAAAAAGAATAGTACTCATAGGCGGCATGATTGCTCACCCCTTTACCAGGAAGCACGCTCATAGAAAAGACTGATGATCTGAGCTTGATTCCCAGACTGGACCTAGATGGAGAAAGAACTAACTTGCAGATTTGTCCTTTGACACACACACACACACACACACACACACACACACACACACACACACACACACAAACAAACTACAGTAAATGTCTTTGGTGAACACTATTTTCAGAGACATAATTTGTGTTTTATTATCTTTTCATCTTCAGAATTAAAATGGGAAATAGTGAATCCTCAGTGACTGGAAAGTCAAAGGAGAATACTGAGGTGAAGGAATAGGCAGAGATGTGGTCAGTAGTAAGGGAGAAGGGAAATTATCCAAAGATAAATGTGTTGAAAATGTTAAATAAATAATAACTAAAAAACCATATATTTTGTTGAAAAATTATTAAATTACAAAGTCTTAGGATGGGACACACATGCATATCTGTCTTTAAAACTTGTTTCATTATTTGAGAACTTTTTCCAAACAAGCTCAGAGCTCTGTGTTGAGATGAAAGAGAATAAGAGAACTGAGGGGCTGGCCCTCAGTGAGCTGCAACCCCAGAAGGTTTTTTGTTCAGCCCTAGGAGCACTGGGAGGATACTCCTACTCTGCTGGGACAGTAATAGGTTGCAATATCATCCAGCCTGCTGCAGGATCGGGATGGTGAGGGTGAAGTCGTCCCAGACCCACTGCCACTGAACCTGGCAGGATCCCAGATGCTAGGGTTGGATGCGATAGATGAGGGAGTTTGGGTCGCCAAGGTCCTGGTTTCTGGTGGTACCCAGTGCATATGATTATACCTAGATGTACTGACACTTTGGCTGGCTCTACAGGAGATTGTGGCCCTGCCCCAGAGACACAGCCAAAGCAGGAGATCAGTCAGCACAATGTCACCAGTGGAGCCTGAAATGATAAACACACATTCCATTGTTATATATGTTTGAAAACCTTCCAGCAGAGGACCTTTTAATTTAAAATTTTAAGAATAACTTTATGGACATCACCTGAGAAATCAGGAATAGGGAAACTTGAAACCAATTACAAATGCCCTAATTACGATCAAGAGCCTAGAGGCTTGAAAAGTCATGAAGGCCAGAGTGGATGTTTAACCTTCTGTGCACCCTCACCTGGAACTCCAGGAGCAGCAGTGCCCATGGCAGGAGGTGTCTGTCTCCATCTCTGAGTGCTGCAAGAGGGATGCTTCTTAGGCTCCTGGTTGCTGCCCTTAAAGGACCCTGGGCTGTCCTGTAATGACGCATATGCAAATCAGCTCAGCAGAGTGTGTACTGCTACACAAAGGACACCTGCTCCTGTTTCACCCATAGGGAGTTGGTGTCAGCAGAAAATTTACTAGAACATCACATGTGCCTTAAAGGATCCGTTCAACCTATTCTAAATCCATGATTTATTTGTTTGTTTTAAGACAGGGTTTCTCTACCTGTTCTTGGTTGTTCTGAAGCTTACTTTCTAGCCAGACTGGCCTCAAACTCATAAGAGATCCTCTTCTCTCTGAATCCTAAGTAGTGGGATTAATGGTAAAACACCGCCTGTTTTTTTTTTTTTTTTTTTTTTGCAATCTACTCTATTAAGTATTTACCATATACTATTTTTGCTGTGTGAGGTGGGGAGTTTTTCAAGCTTTGCAGCGCTATGTAAAGAATGTGTTATTTCAAGAAGATCTTAATCCCTCAAAATTATATATACATAAGAAAGCACTATCTGAGAGGGAAGAGAGGAAAAATGATTCAATAAAGAAAGTAACATAATTCTTTTTTCCATCTTTATTAAAATGGGTATTTCTTATTTACATTTTTTAATATGTGAAAGATCATTTGAATTTTATTTGGAGTAAGGAATGAAATAGTGGTACATTTAAATACATTCCAATTGTTTTTCCTAAAATTTATGGTTGAATATGAAAATGGTACCACTTCCTCAAAGTTCCATCAGACAATGAGAAATTTATTAACCTTTTCTCATTGTTGTTTTTTTGTCCATCTTTATTAACTTGGTTATTTCTATTTACATTTCAATTGTTATTCCCTTTCCTGTTTCCCTGCCAACATCCCCCTAACCCCTCCCCATCATCATCTTCTTTTTTTTTTTTTTTTTATCTTTATTAGATTGTGTATTTCTTTTTTTAATTTTTTAATATTTTTTTATCTTTATTAACTTGACTATTTCTTATTTACATTTTGATTGTTATTCCCCTTCCCGGATTCCAGGTCAACATCCCCCTAACACCTCTACCTCCCCTTCAATATGGGCTTCCCCTCCCCATTCTCTGCCCACTACCACCCTCCCCCCAACAATCACATGCACTGGGGGTTCAGTCTTGGCAGGCCCAAGGTCTTCCCCTTCCATTGGTGCTCTTACTAGGCTATTCATTGCTACCTATGAGGTCAGAGTCCAGGGTCAGTCCATGTATAGTCTTTAGGTAGTGGCTAGTCCCTGGAAGCTCTGGTTGCTTGGGATTGTTGTACATATGGGGTCTCAAGCCCCTTCAAGCTCTTCCAGTTCATTCTCTGATTCCTTCAACGGGGTTCCTGTTCTCAGATTGCTGCTGGCATCCACCTCTGTATTTGCTGTATTCTGGCTGTCTCTCAGGAGAGATCTACATCTGTTCCTATCAGCCTGCACTTCTTTTCATCCATCTTATCTAGTTTGGTAGCTGTATATGTATGTCCCACATGTGGGCAGGCTCTGAATGGGAATTCCTTCTGCCTCTGTTCTAGACATTGCCTCCTATTCCTTGCCAAGTGTATACTTGTTCCCTTTTAAAGGAGAGAAGCATTCGATTTGGTCCTTCTTGAGTCCATGTGTTCTGTGAGTCTAGGTATTCAAGCATTTGGGCTATTAGCCACTTATCAGTGAGTGCATACCATGTGGGTTTTTCTGTGATTGGGTTACCTCATTCAGGATGATATTTTCCAGTTCCAACCATTTGCCTATGAATTTCAGAAAGTCATTGTTTTTGATAGCTGAGTAATATTCCATTGTGTAGATGTACCACATTTTCTCTATCCATTCCTCTGTTGAAGGGCATCTGGGTTTTTCCAGCTTCTGGCTATTATAAATAAGGCTGTGATGAACATAGTGGAGCACGTGTCTTTTTTATATGTTGGGGCATCTCTTGGGTATATGCCCTAGAGAGGTATAGCTGGATCCTCAGGCAGTTCAATGTCCAATATTCTAAGGAACCTCCAGACTGATTTCAGAATGGTTGTACCAGTCTGCAATCCCTTACGAACAATGAAGGACTGTTCCTCTTTCCACATCCTCTAGCATTTGATGTCACCTGAGTTTTTGATCTTAGCTATTTTGACTGGTGTGAGGTGAAATCTCAGGTTGTTTTGATTTGCATTTCCTTATGACTAAAGATGTTCAACATTTCTTTAGGTGTTTCTCAGCCATTCAGTCATTCCTCAGCTGTGAATTCTTTATTTAGCTCTGAACTCCATTTTTTAGTAGGGTTATTTGTCGATGTGCAGTCTAATTTCTTGAGTTCTTTGTATATTTTGGATATAAGCACTCTATCAGTTGTAGGACTGGTAAAGATCTTTTCCCAATCTGTTGGTTGCTGTTTTGTCCTAACTAGGGTGTCCTTTGCTTCACAGAAGCTTTGCAGTTTTATGAGATCCCATTTGTCGATTCTTGATCTTAGAGCATAAGCCATTGGTGTTTTGTTCAGGAAATTTTCTCCAGTGTCCATGTGTTCGAGATGATTCCCCACTTTTTCATCTATTAGTTTGAGTGTATCTGGTTTGATGTGGAGGTCCTTGATCCACATGGATTTAAGCTTTGTCCAGGGTGATAAGCATGGATCGATCTGCATTCTTCTACATACTGACCTCCAGTTGAACCAGCACCATTTGCTGAAAATGCTATCTTTTTTCCATTGGATGGTTTTGGCTCCTTTGTCAAAAATCAAGTGACCATAGTTGTGTGGGTTCATTTCTGGGTCTTCAATTCTAGTCCACTGGCCTATCTGTCTGTCTCTGTACCAATACCATGCAGTTTTTATCACTATTGCTCTGTAATACTGCTTGAGTTCTGGGATAGTGATTCCCCCTGAAGTCCTTTTATTGTTGAGGATAGTTTTAGCTATCCTGGGTTTTTTGTTATTCCAGATGAATTTGCAAATTGTTCTGGCTAACTCTCTGAAGAATTGGATTGGTATTTTGATGGGGATTGCATTGAATCTGTAGATGGATTTTGGTAAAATGGCCATTTTTACTTTGTTAATCCTGGCAATCCATGAACATGGGAGATCTTTCCATCTTCTGAGGTCTTCTTCAATTTCTTTCTTCAGTGTCTTGAAGTTCTTATCATACAGATCTTTTACTTGTTTGGTTAAAAAATGACAGCAGTTAAGACTGAACCCCCCAGTGAACTAGGACTGCAATGGGGGGAGGGGGAGGGGAACACCCATAGAAAAGGGGAAGGGGAGGAGTTAAGGGATGTTGGCCCGGAAACCGGGAAAGGGAATAACATTCGAAATGTAAATAAGAAATACTCAAGTTAATAAAAAAAAAATGACAGCAAGGTATTTTCTATTATTTGGGACTATTATGAAGGGTGTCATTTCCCTACTTTCTTTCTCAGCTTCTTTCTCTTTTGTGTAGAGGAAGGCTACTGATTTATTTGAGTTAATTTTATACCCAGCCACATTGCTGAAGGTGTTTATCAGCTTTAGTAGTTCTCTGGTGGAACTTTTGGGATCACTTAAATATACTATCATATCATCTGCAAAAAGTGATATTTTGACTTCTTGTTTTCTGATCTGTATCCCCTTGACCTCCTTTTGTTGTCTGATTGCTCTGGCTAGAAGTTCAAGAACTATATTGAATAAGTAGGGAGAGAGTGGGCAACCTTGTTTAGTCCCTGATTTTAGTGGGATTGCTTCAAGTTTCTCTCCATTTAGTTGAATGTTAGCAACTGGTTTGTTGTATATGGCTTTTTTACTATGTTTAGGTATGGGCCTTGAATTCCTATTCTTTCCAGGACTTTTATCATGAAGGGGTGTTGAATTTTGTCAAATGCTTTCTCAGCATCTAATGAAATGATCATGTGGTTTTGTTCTTTCAGTTTGTTTATATAATGGATCACGTTGATGGTTTTCCCGATATTAAACCATCCCTGCATGCCTGGGATGAAGCCTACTTGATCATGGTGGATGATTGTTTTGATGTGCTCTTGGATTTGGATTGCTAGAATTTTATTACATATTTTTGTGTCGATATTCATAAGGGAAATTGGTCTGAAGTTCTCTTTCTTTGTTGGGTCTTTGTGTGGTTTAGGTATAAGAGTAATTGTGGCTTCATAGAAGGAATTCGGTAGCGCTCCATCTGTTTCAATTTTGTGGAATAGTTTGGATAGTATTGGTATGAGGTCTTCTATGAAGGTCTGATAGAATTCTGCATTGAACCCATCTTGACCTGGGCTCTTTTTGGTTGGGAGATTTTTAATGACTGCTTCTATTTCGTTAGGAGCTATGGGGTTGTTTAAATGGTTTATCTGTTCCTGATTTAACTTCGATACCTTGTATCTGTCTAGGAAATTGAACATTTTCTCCAGATTTTCATGTTTTGGTGAATATAGGCTTTTGCAGTTGGATCTGATGATTTTTTGAATTTCCTCTGAATCTGTAGTTATGTCTCCCTTTCCAATTCTGATTTTGTTAATTTGGAGAGAATCTCTGTGTCCTCTCGTTAGTCTGGCTAAGGGTTTATCTGTCTTGTTGACTTTCTCAAAGAACCAACTTTTGGTTTTGTTGATTCTATGGTCCTTTTTGTTTCTACTTGGTTGATTTCAGCTCTGAGTTTGACTATTTCCTGCCTTCTACTCCTCCTGGATTTACATGCCTTTCACTCTGAGGTAGTGCTGTCTTTGTCTTTGAGGTGTGTTTACTGTAGGCAGCAAAATGCAGGGTCCTCATTCCATATCCAGTTTGTTAATCTATGTCTTTTTATTGGAGAGGTGAGTCCATTTATGTTGGGAGATATTAAGGAATAGTGATTATTGCTTCCTGTTATATTCATATTTGGATGTGAGATTATGTTTGTGTGCTTTTCTTCTCTGTGTTTTGTTGCCAAGACAATTAGTTTCTTGTTTTTCCTAGGGTGTAGCTTGCCTCCTTATGTTGGGCTTTACCATTTATTATCCTTTGTAGGGCTAGATTTGTAGAAAGATATTGTGTAAATTTGGTTTTGTCATGGAATATCTTGGCTTCTCCATCTTTGTTAATTGAGAGTTTTGCAGGATACAGTAACCTGGGATAGCATTTGTTTTCTCTTAAGGTCTGTATGACATCTGTCTAGGATCTTCAGGCTTTTGTATTCTCTGGTAAGAAGTCTGGTGTGATTCTGATAGGTCTGCCTTTATATGTTACTTGACTTTTTCCTTTAATGCTTTTAACATTCTTTATTTTGTGCATTTGGTGTTTTGACTATTATGTGATGGGAGGAGTTTCTTTTCTGGTCCAGTCTATTTGGAGTTCTGTAGGCTTCTTGTATGTTTATGGCTGTTTCTTTCTTTAGGTTAGGGAAGTTTTCTTCTATGATTTTGTTGAAGAGATTTACTGGTCCTTTGAGCTGGGATTCTTTACTCTCTTCTATACTTATTATCCTTAGGTTTGATCTTCTCATTGAGTCCTGGATTTCCTTTATGTTTTGGACCAGTAGCTTTTTCCACTTTACATTATCTTTGACAGTCGTGTTGATGATTTCTATGGAATCTTCTGCTCCTGAGATTCTCTCTTCTATCTCTTGTATTCTGTTTGTGAAGCTTGTATCTAGGGCTCCTTGTCTCTTCCTTTGGTTTTCTATATCTAGGGTTGTTTCCATGTGTTCTTTCTTTATTGCTTCTATTTCCATTTTTAATTCCTTCACCTGTTTGATTGTGTTTTCCTGGAATTCTTTCAGGGATTTTTGTGATTCCTCTCTATAGGCTTCTACTTGTTTATTTATGTTTTCCTACATTTCTCTAAGGGAGTTCTTCATGTCTTTCTTGAAGTCCTCCAGCATCATGATCAAATGTGATTTTAAATCTAGATCTTGCTTTTCTGGTGTGTTTGGATATTCAGTGTTTGCTTTGGTGGGAGAATTGGGCTCCAATGATGCAATGTAGCCTTGGTTTCTGTTGCTTGATTTCCTGTGCTTGCCTCTTGCCATCAGGTTGTCTCTGGTATTACCTTGTTCCGCTATTTCTGACAGTGGCTAGACCACCCTATAGGCCTGTGTGTCAGGCGTGTTGTAGACCTGTTTTCCTGTTTTCTTTCAGCCAGTTATGGGAACAGAGTATTCTGCTTTCGGGCGTGTAGTCTTTCCTGTCTACTGCTCTTCAGCTCTTCCTGTGGGCCAGTGTCCTTAGTCCACCAGGCAGATTGCTTGGAGCAGAAAAGTTGGTCTTATCTGTGGTCCCATGTCTCAAGTTGCTCCTGGGGGGCTGCTTTTGAGCTCTCCGTGAAGGCAGCAACCAGAAGGGCCTGCGCCGCCTTTTCCCAAGTCCCCAGTGCACTGGGGTCCCAGATGGTATTAGTTGTTTTCCTCTGGAGTTAGAAATGTGGGCAGAGTGTAGTCTCTTCTGGCTTCTCAGGCATGTCTGCCCCTCTGAAGGTTTAGCTCTCCCTCCCACAAGATTTGGGTGCAGAGAACTGTTGACCGGTTCCCTTCAGGTCTGTGTGGTGTCTGGACTGGGGGGGTTGGGGAGGATCTGCTGTTCGAGTCGAGGAAGAATCTGGGCCTGCATTGTATTCTTCTGAAATTGCTGATGAATATTCACTGAACTTTTCTGTCTTTGTGACCCATGGATCAGCACTAATTAAGTCAAGAGTTTATCCAGAATCACTTTTTTCTTGTTTCGCCTGATTTCTCTTCACCTTGGTTATATGGCACAAAAGGACCCTCTTCGGCCATATACATAGCTCTTTATAAAACTTGTTTTATTATTTGAGAACTTTTTCCAAAGAAGCTTAGAGCTCTGTGTTGAGTTTTCAGAGAGGAAGAGAGAACTGAGAGACTGAGCCTCAGTGAGCTGCAACCCCAGGAGGTTTTTTTTCAGCCCTGGAGCACTGTGAGAGGAAACTCCCAACCTTGCTGACAGTAATAAGTTGCAACATCATCAGCCTCCACAGGATTGATGGTGAGGGTGAAGTCTCTCTCAGACCCACTGCCACTGAACCTGGCAGGAACCTGAGATGCTAGGTTGGATGCAAAATAGATGAGGAGTTTGGGTTGCTCTCCTGGTTTCTGTTGGTACCAGTGAATATAACTCTTCCCAAAATTATCAACATTCTGGCTGGTCTTGCAAGACATGGTGGTCTTCTGCCCTAGAGACACAGCCAAAGCAGGAGACTGGGTCAGCACAATGTCACCACTGGAGCCTGGAATGATAAACACAGAGACCATTGTTATATATGTTTTAAAACCTTCCTAGCAGAGAACCTTCTAATTTAAGTTTTTAAGAATAATTGTGGACATCACTCTGAGAAATAAGAGGAACTGAGAAACTTAAAACCAATTGCAAATGCCAGAATTATAATGGTCAAGAACCCAGAGGCATGGAAAGTCATGATGGCCACAGCGAATATTCCCAGCACTTCTCTGCACCCTCACCTGGAACCCAGAGCAGCAGCACCCATAGCAGGAGTTTATCTGTCTCCATCTCAGAGAGCTGGAAAAGAGGATGCTCCTTAGGCTCCTGGCTGCTGCCCTTAAAGGAGCCTGGGTTCTTACATAATTACTAATATGCAAACCATCTCAGCAGAGTGTATACTGATGCTCAAAGGGCACATGCTTCTGTTTCACCCACAGGGAGTTGGTGTCAGCATTAAAGGTTCTGTAAAGCCTATTCTAAATCCATGGGGGTTTTTTTTGGTTTTTTTTTGTTTGTTTGTTTGTTTTGTTTTGTTTTGTTTGGTTGGTTTTTTTTTTTTTTTTTTTTGAGGCAGGGTTTCTCTATCTATTCTTGGTTGTCCCGAAGCTCACTCTCTAGACCAGGCTGGCCTCAAACTCACAAGAGATCCTCCTGTCTCTGCCTCCCAAGTAGTGGAATTAATGGTATACAGCACCACCTGGTTTTTCTTACTCTATTAAGTATTTAACCTATAGTCTTTTTGTGGTGTGAGGTGGGTGAGTACCTTGTGCCTATGCTATGTAAAGAATGTGTTATTTCAATAACAACTTGATCCCTCAAAATTGTATACAACCAACAAAGCACTATCTGAGAGGGAACAGAGAAAAAAATGATTCAATAAAGAAATCAACATAATTCTTGGCACACTGTCTTATTTTTTTTAGACCTCATTTTATATCCGTGTATATGATGTCTTTGTATGATTGAGTGTGTTCGTATTTGAAGGCAACCTCTCTTGCCATGGTATGTGGGTGGAGATCAGAAGACAAGTTTGGGTGTTTAGATGTTGCCTTCCACCTTATCTGAGACAAGGTCAGTTGTTCACCACTCTTCATGAAATGCTTCCTAGGTAAAGCTGCTGTGGAGATTCTTTTGTTTCCTTCTGTCTCTCACCTTGCCACAGCATCACTCCAAATACAGTACACGTTGCTGCTGCATCTGGCTTTTTGTGGGTACCTGGTGCTCATACCTATGTGACAAGCACTTTGCCCATAGAGTCACCCTACCAGTCCATAGTCTTTAAGTAAAACCAGTGAGAGGAAGTTCTTTTTACTGAACAGAAGTAATGCAGAAGGAAAGATAGGAGTTCAGAAATGAAGAAAAGAAGCATGTGCCCAGATACATCTTTTGTGTAGTTCTTCAAAACATCCAAGAGTATTAAAAAACAGATGTCTTGCATTTTGTCATGGTGATAAAAGCTAACGAAACTGTAAATTCTTCTTCAGAGAAATTGTAAGGTAGATAGATGAATTAGTTAGATAGGTAAGTGAATGTGTGTGTGTGTGTGTGTGTGTGTGTGTGTGTGTGTGTGTGTGAGACTATTTCTTCATATTCTCAGACTGATGGTCCCTTTCTAGGTTTAACTAACCAAAAGGATAGATTTCCTAGAAAGAATTTAAGGTGAGAAGTAACATAGTAATATTTTAATTAAAAAAGAAAACAAAGTTATGAGAATACTTATGAAAAGAAGTAACAATAATAAACCTTGGAGTGGGGAGAGTAGGAAGGAAGGAGGGAGAGGGAGGCAGGATGGAAGAAGAGAAGGAGGAGAAACAGGGAAGGGATCTTCTGCACTACTCTGAGCCCCACATCAAACTATTTTTGCACATAGTCCTATTAATATACATTTTTATTTATACTGACTTTGTTCTCTTTTTCGACCTATAAGTTAATTTTCTATTCATTAACATTGGTACTTTTGCTTCAGCGTGGAGAATGGCCCTCTCATCATGAAAGGAGACTTAGTACCCTCTGACAGAAAGATCAACAAGATGATAGAACAGAAGATGTGTGAGACAGGTATGTTTAGGCAATTACTTTTTGGGGTTGGTATTGTCAGAGAATCCTTCCATGTCCTGCTTTCTCAACTGTGTGTCTGCAGTCCTTGGTATAACTGCCTTGCTCTCGACAGTTAGCAGTATCATGGCTTATGGGCTTCCACTTATTTCCTAGGTATAGCACAAATGATGAACATGGCATCAGGCTGGAGTTGATCCACGGACTGATGTATATCCCTCAGCAACAGCCCTGATGACAGATATCAACATGGCTCTAGGTGGTAGGCAGGCCACTCAGATTGATAGGGCTCCTGGCAGAAACACAGCCCCCAGACATTGACTTGGATTCAGGCTGTAACACGGACCATGGACACAGCCTTCGGTGGTAACATGGGCCATGGACATCAATACAGACCCCAGCTGCACTAGAACCTTAGACGCAGACACTGCCCTCTGTGGCAGCATGACCCAGATATCACCATAGCCCAGTGGGTAGCATAGACCACTCAAACTGCTATGTCTAACATTAGAAACATGGCCAATGGACATCAACATGGTTTCAGGCATCAATACAGGCTAGGAACATCAGCCCAGCCTTTGGTGGTAGCATGGACCATGGACATCAACACAGACCCTAACTGTCCCAGGGCACTGTACCCAGGCATATTCCTCAGCAGCAGCAGATCCAAACATCACCATGACCTCAGGTGAACATGAAGCCACTCAGATTAGTATGGCCCTATATCAACATGGCCTCAAGCTGTGGCACACATAGACATCTGGGTGGTGTTAGGTGGCCTTGGACATCAACTTGTTTCCTGGATGTATCATGACCACTGATCCGCACATGGCCCTCAGTAGCATCATGGACCACAGGGATCCTTTGAGGAGGTCTATTCCAGGAAGTGAGCCATTCCTCATCTCTGGCCTCTGACATTGCCAAGGCAGCTTTGCCACCACCTGTGCTCCTGAAAGTGCAGGCCAGGTTTACGTAGGTCATCTCTAGAATTCTTGTAGCTTGCCTTGTGGCAGAGATACCCAAAATTTACTAAAATAAACCCATGTGCTATAAATGGCAGAAAAAAAGAAGGCTAGTACATATACACTGGTTATTTCTTCATTTGTGTTATCTGGAAGGAAGCCAAGAGTGTGGTTATTTCCCTCCTAGAGATTGATCAACATGCATATTTCCCTGTCTTTGGTCTCCAATGCTGTGTTAGGGTTCTTGGGTCATGGTATTGTATATTTCCATTCGATTCCGACTTTCATTGTGGATTCCTGCAGCAGTGAACTTTATTGTCCTTCTTCAAAAGATAATATTGTATTTCAGTTGCTCACTTAATAGGCTGCCCGCTCCCACTTTGTAAGGTATCAATTAAAAATTCAACTCTAATCTCACCTCCACTGTTTGGGTGTTTAACTTCTCAAAATGAGTTGGTCCCTGTCCTGGCTAGTTTTGTGTGTCAACTTGACCCAAGCTGGAGTTATTTCAGAAAAGGAACCTCAGTTGTGGAAATGCCTTCATGAGACCCAGCTGTAAGGCATTTTCTACCTAGTGGTCAAGGTGGGAGGACCCAGCCCATTGTGGGTGGTGGTCTTGAGTTCTATAAGAGAGCAAGCTGAGCAAGCCAGGGGAAGCAAGCCAGTAAGAAACGTCCCTCCATGGCCTCTGCATCAGCTCCTGCTTCCTGACCTGCTTGAGTTCCTAACTTCCTTTGGTGATGAAACAGCAATGTGGAAGTAAGCTGAATAAACCCTTTCCTCCCAAACTTGCTTTTTTTGTCATGATGTTTGTACAGGGAAAAAAACCCTGACTAAGACAGGCCCCATTTAATATTTTAGGACTGTTAATTGTCTAGTTCCCTGGTTTAGGACAAAGAGAGATGAGGAAAGAAAAAAGGTGAGTGGGTGACCCCTGAGATCACAGTGTTTCCCATGTATTTCAGTCCATACATGATATGTGCAGTATTTCCCTACTGGTGTCTCCATCACTATGCAGGAGGTTGTGACTTGACCTGCAGAAGATGGATGGATCTTGGAAACAACTATGACAATTTAATGTTCTATGTGGGAGGTGATGAGAGCTTGAGACAGGGCAAGGATGAAAAGACTGAAGAGGGTACTGGCTTATACAATCAGCAGCACTAGTAAAAAGTAAATTTATTCATGAGAAAACAAGGTCTAAGACAGAGAAGAAGGGAAACCTCTGGCTTTCTAGCTTCAATAACTTCACAGTTTGCTTTCTATCACTGTGATAAATATCATGACCAAAAGCAAGTTGGGGAGGAAGAGATTTATTTGGCTTGCAAGTGCTGATCACAGTCAATTATCGAGGGAAGTCAGGGTAAGAACTCCAGCAAGAGCAGAGACAGGATCCATGAAGAAAAGAACTGGCTTGCTCTCCATGGCTCACCCAGCATGCTTTTTTCTACCCCTCAGGATCACCATCCAGGAATGACCGCACCCATGGTGTCCAGGACTCTTCCACAATAATCATTAATGTAAAATGCCTCCACAGACCTGCCTACATGTAATCTCAAAGAAGCCATACCTCTATTAAGGTTCTATCTCCCCAGTATGTCAAGTCGACAAAAAAAAAAAAAAATACTGAATAGTACACAGCATAGAGTAACTGTGATCCTAAATATAACATATTCAATTCCAGTGTAAAGTCAACAGGCCTGGCTCACACTCACTGAATTCAGCCCAAGTGTATACAGTTTTGGTTGTTCCTAGCAATGAGAAACTTGGAGAATTTTTGATTGCCAACCCCTGTTAACCTTCTGTTATGCTAGTAGTAGTTCTTGATTTTCATGTGGTAAAGTATATTTTTTCCTCCTATCTGCATTAGAGTCCTTTCCTGTATAGACCAGACTAACATGAAAGGCAGTTTCTATTACTCTGGAGAATACAGCAGGTAGACAATGGCTTAATTATTCCTGAGTAATGTTTTAAAGCATCTTAGCAAGATATAACATCTTGAGGAACAAAACCCACAGGGGAAGTCCTATCCCAAAATGACAGGCTGAGAGAAGATGGAAAGTGATGGTGAGCTGGAAAAGGAGATGCCTCAGTGTCCAGAGCAGACTAAGGAGAGGAAGTTGGGTGGGGGAGGAAGAGAATCGGGAGGGGGAGAGAATGAATATGTACTAATCCAGCCTGCTTTTTTCTGCTTTTTAAAATTTGATCCAATGTCTTTTACATCTTTTCTGTGCAAGCCACTGAAAATCACACAGGAAACTAAGCAGACGAGACAACTCCATGTAGTAGTCTGTGTTTGTGCCATTAAGCTGGTTTTCACTGTCTTCACAGACTCCCCAGTTGTTTCACTCAAAGGAGTCCCTGAGTCCAAGGCAGGTGGGTGAAGCAGGCCCATGGGGAGTTATTGTTCAAGACTCAATCACTGTGGAAGGGCTCTTCAGTGTTTGAAGACAGTAATAAATTGCAAAGTCCTCAGGCTGAACATGTTCAATAGAAAGGGTGAATTCTATCCCAGATCCGCTGCCAATGAACCTGGTGGGGACTCCATCAGTCCTGACTGAAGCATGGTAAATGAGGGCCTTGGTAGTTTGTCCTGGTCTCTGCTGGTACCAAGATAGGTAGTGCTTTCCATCTGTGTAGAGGAGGCTCTGACTGGCCCTGCAGGTGATGGAGACTCTCTCTCCTGGAGAAATCCAAAGGGACTCTGCTTGCTGGGTGAGCGTGATCTGCCCATTGGAGACTGTAACCAGAGACAAAGGGTGATTCATAGAGGACAAGAGACATGGAACAGAGGTTCCCACTATCAGGAGACCGTGACCTTCGAGATCTGTGCTGCAGATGGCCTTTACTCCTTACCACTCACCAAAACATCTTCAAAAGACAAATCCTCTTGGCCCTTTATCTCACCTGTGAAACATAGGAGAAGGAGGAGGTGGAGGTGGGCTGCCAACATCTTGCTGCCTCTCAAACTTCTGAGGATGCTTTGACTCAACAAAAAGCTCTATTTATAATCCATGATCACAGGAAGTGGTCAGAGAGAGATATTAAAGCAAACCCAGATCAGGATGAAGGCTGAGAAGAGCTGTGGTAACACCTGTTGCTGCCTTCCTTTGCCCTTACCCTTGAGGTTTTGCTCTGGTAGTGTCACAGATGCTGTGCTTATTGTGTGTACTGGCTGGTTTTGTGTGCCAACTTGACACAAGCTGGAGTTATCACAGAGAAAGGAGCCTCAGTTGAGGAAATGCCTCCATGAGATCCAACTGTAAGGCCTTTCCCAACTAATAATCAAATGGAGGGGGCCCAGCCTATTGTGGATGGTGCCATCCCTTGGCTGGTGGTCATGGGTTCTATAAGAAAGCAACTGAACAAGCCAGGGGAAGCAAGGCAGCATCCCTCTCTGGCCCCTGTATCAGCTCCTGCTTCCTGACCTGGCTTCCTTTGGTGATGAATAGCAATGTGGCAGTGTATACTGAATAAACCCTTTCCTCCCCAATTTGCTTCTTGGTGATGATGTTTTGTGCAGGAATAGAAACCCCAACTAAGACATTGTCTGACAGCCATGGCCATCTCCAGTGTTAACAGCAAGCTAGTTCCAAGGTAGATTGCTCTCATGAATTAATACTTACAGAGTGGAACCATCAGTTTGCCCCTAAGCTGTGACAGTGACTGGTGTATACCACCTAAGACTGCCTTGTGCGAGGTCTCAGACAAGGCTCAGTTGCTCCTGTGACTGTTGGGGCACTGACCCTGCCTTTCTGTAATGCTTTGACCATCCTTAGCTGGGGATGGTGCTAAGCTGTGACCCAGGAACGATGACACAGGAAGCTGGCTATTCTTTCTCAGTTTATCCCTGGGGTGACTTTAGCCATTGATCAGTAAGTTTTTTCTTTAAATAGGAAGAAATAATGAAATGGAATCAGACAGAGTTGTTGGCATCTTTCCTCAATAGTCCTCTTTTCCACCTGAGCAATTATTTCTTTTTTAATAGGCAAATTTAGGAATTCCCAAAGTTTTTCAAGGAATTCTCGAGCAATGTAACTTAGATGTTTTCTGTCACACTAGTCTCCCCAGGTTGTAATGTTAGCTTGCTGAGGGGATCGTACTCTCTTCACTTTGCCTATCTGCACCCATGGTAACCATGTCTGAGGAGGAGGATGATTAGATAGGCATCTCTCTCTTTTCTGGATTCAACTTCCCAAGGCTACTCCCAGTATGAGAAGATGCTCTTGTGTGTATTCTAGGAGTTGCTGCCTCTTCCAAGGTCACTCTTTCCTGGCACTCAACTCTCACCTTGCAGTGTAGGACCCAGCCAAGTATCAGCTTTAGTTTTACAAATCAGAATCAGGTACGTATTCCTTAATGATGCAAAATCACAACTCTCATTTCAAAGGGGATATGAGAAATAGTTTATTTTGGAGTCAAATATGAGTGATCCTCAATACCTGGAAAAGAGATTCAGGTTTCCTCAAATGTCATGTTCCAACCTGGCATCAGTTTTATGAGTTTTTATGGTAATTGAACAACAAAACTCACAAATCAACACACTTTTCAAATAAATTGATGATAACATCAGGTAGAAAGTTTCCTAAAAAGCAGAAGAGTCTGGGAGTTAAGGTCAGCAGAAAGTTTGCTAGAGTAACTCAAGCACATCCAAAGGAATTCTATGTCCCACCATTTGCCACGTTACTTCATAATCTTTCTGAAGAGGCATATGTGGGAGTTCTCTGTGGATGCTCTATGTGACTTTGATTCTGGAACACTTTAGTCACCCCAAATTATCCAAGCAATAATACAATTTACATTATGATTCTGTTATAAAAACCACAAACCAAAAGGAAATAGCCTGAAACAGATTTCAGGCAGAAATTATGCCCACTAGATGGCCTTTAAGTCAAATTTATAAATGTCATCAGGCACTAAAAAGACAGACAAGGTTGAGCATGAACTGCAGATGAATGCTGGAATGTAAACAAATGGATAAAGTTACTTTATTGTGAATAAAGCAGGATCTTCCTATCCTAGAGTCGGAAAGCTAATGCTGGATCAACCTGACACCCTGAGATTGAGAGTCATTCATTGGGCCCTATTCAGTGGGTAGCATCCAGTCCTCTACATCATCTTGTCCCTGGAAGCTAGAACCAAGGAACCCAAGTTGTTGTCTCCCAAGTTACAATACTTTGAGTAGTTGTATACTGAGTTTGGGTTTTAAAACATCATAGGCAAAACATTTAACACCAATAGTTCTTGAAACTCAATAGTATAGAGAATCAATTGAATGTTACAGAGAGGTAGTGGTTTGAATGAATGGGAAATTTCCCTCATGGACTCATGGATTTGAACACTTGATCCTCAAATTAGTTGGGGAAGGTTATGGAACTTTTAAAACATAGAGCCTTGCTGGAAGAAGTAGGTTTGTTGCTGGTTTTTGGGTATTTATGGTCTCATCTCACCTCCATTTCATTCGTGCAGTTAGAGATTGAGATATGGTCTCTCATCTTCTTGCTCAGGCATCCGATCATGGTTCCTTCCCTGACAGTATTAACATTTATCCCCCAGAGAATTGTAAGCCAAAAATGAGTTGCTTTAGATTGTGGTATTTTATAACAGAACGAGTAAAGTAACGATTACAGGAAACATTTTATTAAATATATTCACAGACAAACATACAACAGTCATTAAACAAACAAGTCATAACTCAAGCCTGTGGAATAGCTTTTGGGGGTTGGTCTGGTGCTGGTATTTATATGCTAAATACTGGCACCCAAGATCTGGTTGCCACCAACAAACAGATCTTCATATACATCAAGTGAGACTATGTAAACTTTGCTCCCCAATTTAGTTATTGGTTAAAATAAAATGGCTATAGCCCATTACTTGAAGGAATAGAGGAGGTAGAATTTCAGTTGAGAGGCTGGGGGTCACAGGTAGATACCACGAGGAGGAGGAGAGTGAGGACAGTGAAGAAGGAAGAAGACAGAAGCCACCATTAGCTGCTGCCTTATTCCATGACAGACCCTGGCCACAAAATTCTTTTGGCCATGTGACTAATATCACCCAAACCTAAGACAAAAGCAGTTCTCGAAGAGCTCATTCCAGAAAAGCAAGGACATTTGGTCACCTTTTCATTTGACTATAAAGAAGGGGGAGATGTTAGGAACGATGCCCTTGAAGCCCTCCATTTTGATGTTATTATTATGGTTAGAATTAACTATGACTGGGTTCATGGAAAATCACCAGCCAAATGCAGAAAACTAATACAAATCTGGTGGTCAAAATGAATAATAATATGATACATCAGGATACCCAATTTGGGCAGGTCCCCCACGCTCCAGACACCGCCAGGACCTGGAGGGACCAGATTAACAGTTCTCTGCACCCAAATCCCCTGGGAGGGAGAGCTAAACCTTCAGAGGGGCAGACACACCTGGTAAGCCAGAAGAGATTACACTCTGCACACATTTCTGACTCCAGAGGAAAACACCTAACACAATCTGGGACACAGTGCATGGTGCTCAGGGCCCCCTGGTTGCCGCCCACACAGAGAACTCAAAAGCAGCCCCCCACGAGCAATTTGAGCCAAAGGACCACAGGTAAGACCAACTTTTCTGCTCCAAGCAACCTGACTTGTGGACTCAGGACAACAGCCCACAAGAACAGCTGAAGACCAGTAGAGAGGAAAGACTACACGACTGAAAGCAGAACACTCTGTTCCCATAACTGGCTGAAAGAAAACAGGAAAAGAGGTCTACAGCACTCCTGGCACACAGGCCTACAGGATGGTCTAGCCACTGTCAGATAGCAGAACAAAGTAACACCAGAGACAATCTGATGGAGAGAGGCAAGCGCAGGAACCCAAGCAACAGAAACTAAGATTACATGGATTCAAAGGAGCCCAATTCTCCCACCAAAGCAAGCACGGAATATCCAAACACACCAGAAAAGCAAGATCTAGATTTAAAACCATATTTGATCATGATGCTGGAGGACTTCAAGAAAGACATGAAGAACTCCCTTAGAGAAACGCAGGAAAACATAAATAAAAAAGTAGAAGGCTATAGAGAGGAATCACAAAAATCCCTGAAAGAATTCCAGGAAAATACAATCAAACAGGTGAAGGAATTAAAAATGGAAATAGAATCAAAAAAAGAAAGAACACAGGGAAACAACCCTGGATATAGAAAACCAATGAAGAGACAAGGAGCCATAGATAGAAGCATCACCAATAGAGCACAAGAGATAAAAGAGAGAATCTCAGGAGCAGAACATTCCATAAAAATCATCGACACATCTGTCAAAGATAATGTAAAGCGGAAAAAACTACTGGTCCAAAACATACAGGAAGTAGAGGAGGGCCCAGGAGCAGCAGGTCCACTGCGTCTGAGACACCGCACCTGAAGGGACCGGCCGGATAAACAGTTCTCTGCACCCAAATCCCGTGGGAGGGAGAGCTAAACCTTCAGAGAGGCGGACACGCCAGGGAAACCAGAAGAGACTGCACGCTGCACACAGTACTGATCCCAGAGGAAAACACTAAAAGCTATCTGGAACCCTGGTGCACAGAACCTCCCGGAAAGGGCGGCGCAGATCTTCCTGGTTGCTGAGGCCACAGAGAGCTCATAGGCAACACCCCGCGAGCAAACTTGAGCCTCGGGACCACAGGTAAGACCAACTTTTCTGCTACAAACGACTTGCCTGGTGAACTCAGGTCACACAGAGGCGGAGTTCCTCTGGGGCCGGACACTTCTGGTGTTTGGCCAGAGTCCCGGCCGGCCGGCAGACCCCTGCCCTCAGCAGCTCTCTGCTACCAGGCCCCGTGGAGGGGAGCCCTCGCCGCCTGGTCGGGCGGGCACTCCTGAGGCAGCAGAGCAGAGGAGACCACCAACGCTGCCCACCCCTGCCCACATCCCTAGCCCAGGAGGAAACTGTATACGGCCTCTGGGTACCCGTAGAGGAGGGCCCAGGAGCAGCAGGTCCACTGCATCTGAGACACCGCACCTGAAGGGACCGGCCGGATAAACAGTTCTCTGCACCCAAATCCCGTGGGAGGAAGAGCTAAACCTTCAGAGAGGCAGACACGCCTGGGAAACCAGAAGAGACTGCACGCTGCACACAGTACTGATCCCAGAGGAAAACACCAAAAGCTATCTGGAACCCTGGTGCACGGAACCTCCCGGAAAGGGCAGTGCAGATCTTCCTCGTTGCTGAGGCCTCGGAGAGCTCATAGGCAACACCCCACGAGCAAACTTGAGCCTCGGGACCACAGGTAAGACCAACTTTTCTGCTACAAACGAACTTCCTGGTGAACTCAAGACACAGGCCCACAGGAACAGCTGAAGACCTGTAGAGAGGAAAAACTACATGCCCGAAAGCAGAACACTCTGTCCCCATAACTGGCTGAAAGAAAACAGGAAAACAGGTCTACAGCACTCCTGAAACACAGGCTTATAAGACAGTCTAGCCACTGTCAGAAATAGCAGAACAAAGTAACACTAGAGATAATCTGATGGCGAGAGGCAAGCGCAGGAACCCAAGCAACAGAAACCAAGACTACATGGCATCATTGGAGCCCAATTCTCCCACCAAAGCAAACACAGAATATCCAAACACACCAGAAAAGCAAGATCTAGTTTCAAAATCATATTTGATCATGATGTTGGAGGACTTCAAGAAAGACATGAAGAACTCCCTTAGAGAAACACAGGAAAACATAAATAAACAAGTAGAAGCCTACAGACAGGAATCACAAAAATTCCTAAAAGAATTCCAGGAAAATATAAATAAACAAGTAGAAGCCCATAGAGAGGAGTCACAAAAATCCCTAAAAGAATTCCAGGAAAACATAAATAAACAAGTAGAAGCCCATAGAGAGGAGTCACAAAAATCTCTGAAAGAATTCCAGGAAAACACAATCAAACAGTTGAAGGAATTAAAAATGGAAATAGAAGCAATCAAGAAAGAACACATGGAAACAACCCTGGATATAGAAAACCAAAAGAAGAGACAAGGAGCTGTAGATACAAGCTTCACCAACAGAATACAAGAGATGGAAGAGAGAATCTCAGGAGCAGAAGATTCCATAGAAATCATTGACTGAACTGTCAAAGATAATGTAAAGCGGAAAAAAATTCTGGTCCAAAACATACAGGAAATCCAGGACTCAATGAGAAGATCAAACCTAAGGATAATAGGTATAGAAGAGAGTGAAGACTCCCAGCTCAAAGGACCAGTAAATATCTTCAACAAAATCATAGAAGAAAACATCCTAACCTAAAAAAGAGATACCCATAGGCATACAAGAAGCCTACAGAACTCCAAATAGATTGGACCAGAAAAGAAACACCTCCCATCACATAATAGTCAAAACACCAAACGCACAAAATAAAGAAAAGAATATTAAAAGCAGTAAGGAAAAAGGTCAAGTAACATATAAAGGCAGACCTATCAGAATCACACCAGACTTTTCGCCAGAAACTATGAAGGCCAGAAGATCCTGGACTGATGTCATACAGACCCTAAGAGAACACAAATGCCAGCCCAGGTTACTGTATCCTGCAAAACTCTCAATTAACATAGATGGAGAAACCAAGATATTCCATGACAAAACCAAATTTACACAATATCTTTCTACAAATCCAGCACTACAAAGGATAATAAATGGTAAAGCCCAACACAAGGAGGCAAGCTATACCCTAGAAGAAGCAAGAAACTAATCGTCTTGGCAACAAAACAAAGAGAAGAAAAGCACACAAACATAACCTCACATCCAAATATGAATACAACAGGAAGCAATAATCACTATTCCTTAATATCTCTCAACATCAATGGCCTCAACTCCCCAATAAAAAGACATAGATTAACAAACTGGATACAAGCGAGGACCCTGCATTCTGCTGCCTACAGGAAACACACCTCAGAGACAAAGACAGACACTACCTCAGAGTGAAAGGCTGGGAAACAACTTTCCAAGTAAATGGTCGGAAGAAGCAAGCTGGAGTAGCCATTCAAATACCAGATAAAATCAATTTTCAACTAAAAGTCATCAAAAAAGATAAGGAAGGACACTTTATATTCATCAAAGGAAAAATCCACCAAGATGAACTCTCAATCCTAAACATCTATGCCCCAAATACAAGGGCACCTATATACGTAAAAGAAACCTTACTAAAGCTCAAAACACACATTACACCTCACACAATAATAGTAGGAGATTTCAACACCCCACTCTCATCAATGGACAGATCATGGAAACACAAATTAAACAGAGACGTAGACAGACTAAGAGAAGTCATGAGCCAAATGGACTTAACAGATATTTATAGAACATTCTATCCTAAATCAATAGGATGTACCTTCTTCTCAGCTCCTCATGGTACTTTCTCCAAAATTGACCATATAATTGGTCAAAAAATGGGCCTCAACAGGTACAGAAAGATAGAAATAATCCCATGCATGCTATCAGACACACCACGGCCTAAAACTGGTCTTCAATAACAATAAGGGAAGAATCCCCACATATACGTGGAAATTGAACAATGCTCTACTCAATGATAACCTGGTCAAGGAAGAAATAAAGAAAAAGAAATTAAAAACTTTTTAGAATTTAATGAAAATGAAGGTACAACATACCCAAACTTATGGGACACAATGAAAGCTGTGCTAAGAGGAAAACTCATAGCGCTGAGTGCCTGCAGAAAGAAACAGGAAAGAGCATATGTCAGCAGCTTGACAGCACACCTAAAAGCTCTAGAACAAAATGAAGCAAATACACCCAGGAGGAGTAGAAGGCAGGAAATAATCAAACTCAGAGCCGAAATCAACCAAGTAGAAACAAAAAGGACCATAGAAAGAATCAACAGAACCAAAAGTTGGTTCTTTGAGAAAATCAACAAGATAGATAAACCCTTAGCCAGACTAACGAGAGGACACAGAGAGTGTGTCCAAATTAACAAAATCAGAAATGAAAAGGGAGACATAACTACAGATTCAGAGGAAATTCAAAAAATCATCAGATCTTACTATAAAAGCCTATATTCAACAAAACTTGAAAATCTGCAGGAAATGGACAATTTCCTAGACAGATACCAGGTACCAAAGTTAAATCAGGAACAGATAAACCAGTTAAACAACCCCATAACTCCTAAGGAAATAGAAGCAGTCATTAAAGGTCTCCCAACCAAAAAGAGCCCAGGTCTAGACGGGTTTAGTGCAGAATTCTATCAAACCTTCATAGAAGACCTCATACCAATATTATCCAAACTATTCCACAAAATTGAAACAGATGGAGCACTACCGAATTCCTTCTATGAAGCCACAATTACTCTTATACCTAAACCACACAAAGACCCAACAAAGAAAGAGAACTTCAGACCAATTTCCCTTATGAATATCGACGCGAAAATACTCAATAAAATTCTGGCAAACCGAATCCGAGAGCACATCAAAACAATCATCCACCATGATCAAGTAGGCTTCATCCCAGGCATGCAGGGATGGTTTAATATAATGGAAAACCATCAACGTGATCCATTATATAAACAAACTGAAAGAACAAAACCACATGATCATTTCATTAGATGCTGAAAGCATTTGACAAAATTCAACACCCCTTCATGATAAAAGTCCTGGAAAGAATAGGAATTCAAGGCCCATACCTAAACATAGTAAAAAGCCATATACAGCAAACCAGTTGCTAACATTCAACTAAATGGAGAGAAACTTGAAGCAATCCCACTAAAATCAGGGACTAAACAAGGCTGCCCACTCTCTCCCTACTTATTCAATATAGTTCTTGAAGTTCTAGCCAGAGCAATCAGACAACAAAAGGAGGTCAAAGGGATACAGATCGGAAAAGAAAAGTCAAAATATCACTATTTGCAGATGATATGATAGTATATTTAAGTGATCCCAAAAGTTCCACCAGAGAACTACTAAAGCTGATAAACAACTTCAGCAAAGTGGCTGGGTATAAAATTAACTCAAATAAATCAGTAGCCTTCCTCTACACAAAAGAGAAACAAGCCGAGAAAGAAATTAGGGAAACGACACCCTTCATAATAGACCCAAATAATATAAAGTACCTCGGTGTGACTTTAACCAAGCAAGTAAAAGATCTGTACAATAAGAACTTCAAGACTCTGAAGAAAGAAATTGAAGAAGATCTCAGAAGATGGAAAGATCTCCCATGCTCATGGATTGGCAGGATTAATATAGTAAAAATGGCCATTCTACCAAAAGCGATCTACAGATTCAATGCAATCCCCATCAAAATACCAATCCAATTCTTCAAAGAGTTAGACAGAACAATTTGCAAATTCATCTGGAATAACAAAAAACCCAGGATAGCTAAAACTATCCTCAACAATAAAAGGACTTCAGGGGGAATCACTATCCCAGAACTCAAGCAGTATTACAGAGCAATAGTGATAAAAACTGCATGGTATTGGTACAGAGACAGACAGATAGACCAATGGAACAGAATTGAAGACCCAGAAATGAACCCACACACCTATGGTCACTTGATTTTTGACAAAGGAGCCAAAACCATCCAATGGAAAAAAGATAGCATTTTCAGCAAATGGTGCTGGTTCAACTGGAGGTCAACATGTAGAAGAATGCAGATCGATCCATGCTTATCACCCTGTACAAAGCTTAAGTCCAATTGGATAAAGGACCTCCACACCAAACCAGATACACTCAAACTAATAGAAGAAAAACTAGGGAAGCATTTGGAACACATGGGCACTGGAAAAAATTTCCTGAACAAAACACCCATGGCTTATGCTCTAAGATCAAGAATCGACAAATGGGATCTCATAAAACTGCAAAGCTTCTGTAAGGCAAAGGACACTGTGGTTAGGACAAAACGGCAACCAACAGATTGGGAAAAGATCTTTACCAATCCTACAACAGATAGAGGGCTTATATCCAAAATATACAAAGCACTCAAGAAGTTAGACCGCAGGGAGACAAATAACCCTATTAAAAAATGTGGTTCAGAGCTAAACAAAGAATTCACAGCTGAGGAATGCCGAATGGCTGAGAAACACCTAAAGAAATGTTCAACATCTTTAGTCATAAGGGAAATGCAAATCAAAACAACCCTGAGATTTCACCTCACACCAGTGAGAATGGCTAAGGTCAAAAACTCAGGTGACAGCAGATGCTGGCGAGGATGCGGAGAAAGAGGAACATTCCTCCATTGTTGGTGGGATTGCAGACTGCTACAACCATTCTGAAATCAGTCTGGAGGTTCCTCAGAAAATTGGACATTGAACTGCCTGAGGATCCAACTATACCTCTCTTGGGCATATACCCAAAGGATGCCCCAACATATAAAAAAGACACATGCTCCACTATGCTCATCACAGCCTTATTTATAATAGCCAGAAGCTGGAAAGAACCCAGATGCCCTTCAACAGAGGAATGGATACAGAAAATGTGGTACATCTACACAATGGAATATTACTCAGCTATCAAAAACAATGACTTTATGAAATTCATAGGCAAATGGTCGGAACTGGAAAATATCCTGAGTGAGGTTACCCAATCACAGAAAAACACACATGGTATGCACTCATTGATAAGTGGCTATTAGCCCAAATGCTTGAATTTCCCTAGATGCCTAGAACAAATGAAACTCAAGAAGGATGACCAACATGTGAATGCTTCACTCCTTCTTTAAAAGGGGAACAAGAATACCCTTGGCAGGGAATAGAGAGGCAAAGATTAAAACAGACACAGAAGGAACACCCATTCAGAGCCTGCCCCACATGTGGCCCATACATATACAGCCATCCAATTAGACAAGATGGATGAAGCAAAGTAGTGCAGGCTGATAGGAGCCGGATGTAGATCTCTCCCGAGAGACACAGCCAGAATACAGGAAACACAGAGGCGTATGCCAGCAGCAAACCACTGATTTGAGAATAGGACCCCATTGAAGGAATCAGAGAAAGAACTGGAAGAGCTTGAAGGGGCTCGAGACCCCATATGTACAACAATGTCAAGCAACCAGAGCTTCCAGGGACTAAGCCACTACCTAAAGACTATACATGGGCTGACCCTGGACTCTGACCTCATAGGTAGCAATGAATATCCTAGTAAGGGCACCAGTGGAAGGGGAAACCCTGGGTACTGCTAAGACTGAACCCACAGTGATCTAGATTGTTGGGGGGAGGGCGGCAAGGGGGGGGAGGATGGGGAGGGGAACACCCATAAAGAAGGGGAGGAGGGAGGGTGATGTTTGCCTGGAAAACGGGAAAGGGAATAACACTTGAAATGTATATAAGAAATACTCAAGTTAATAAAAAAAAAAAGAAAGAAAGAAAGAGATGCCCATAAACATATAAGAAGCATACAGAACTCCAAATACACTGGACCAGAAAAGAAACTCCTCCTGTCACATAATAGTCAAAACACCAAATGCACAAAATAAAGAAAGAATATTAAAAGCAGTAAGGGACAAGGTCAAGTAACATATAAAGGCAGACCTATCAGAATCACACCAGAATTCTCACCAGAGACTATGAAAGTCAGAAGATCCTAGACAGATATCATATAGACCCAAAGAGAACACAAATGCCAGCCCAGGTTACTCTATCCTGCAAAACTCTCAATTAACATAAATGGAGAAACCAAGATTCCATGACAAAAACAAATTTACACAATATCTTTCTACAAATCCAGCACTAAAAAGGATAATAAATGATGAAGCCCAACATAAGGATCAAGCCACACCCTAGAAAAAGCAAGAAACTAATCGCCTTGGCAACAAAACAAAGAGACGGAAAGCACACAAACATAATCTCCATCCAAATATGAATATAACAGGAAGCAATAGTCACTATTCCTTAATATCTCTCAACATCAATGGTATCAACTCCCCAATAAAAAGAAATAGATTAAAAAACGGGATATACAATGAGGACCCTACATTCTGCTGCCTACAGGAAACACACCTCAGAGAAAAAGACAGACACTACTGTAGAGTAAAATGCTGGAAAACAACTTTCCAAGCAAAACAGCAAATACATAGGCGAATGCCAGCAGCAAATCACTGACCTGAGAACAGGAACCCTGACTAAGGAATCAGAGAAAGGACTAAAATGTGAAGGGGCTTGAGACCCCATATGAACAACAATGCCAACCAACCAGAGCTTCCAGGGACTAAGCCACTACCCAAAGACTATACATGGACTGACCCTGGACTCCAACTGCATAGGTAGCAATGAATAGCCTAGTAAGAGCACCAGTAGAAGGGGAAGTCCTTGGTCCTGCCAAGACTGAACCCCGAGTGAATGTGATTGTTGGGGGGAGGGCAGTAATGGGGGGAGGATGGGGAGGGGAACATCCATAGAGAAGGGGAGGGGGAGGATTTAGGGGGATGTTGGCCTTGTTACCCAGAAGGGGATTAACATTTGAAATGTAAATAAGAAATACTCAAGTTAATAAAGACGAAAAAAATTCAGAAATCTCACACTATACTAAAGAAGTATGATTTTGTGTTGATAGTCTCTACCTCCCAGGATTTTATCTCATAATTATGAGTAAATTTAATATTTATAAGTGAGAAATCCAAGGCCCCATGTAAACAATATGCTGATTAATGATATATATATATATATATATATATATATATTCCTTAAAAAACAAACTGACAAACTGGTTTTGAAAACCATGGATACATTAGGACATATAGTATTATATAGCACATACAATTGTTCATGTGGTGTGTATATCGTATTACAGGTATAATATACCTGATGGATTATGCCTTTTTATTAACTACATTTCTATTGGTGTAATAAACACCATGAGCAAAGCAACTTATTAAGAAAGGATTACTTTGGACTTTCAGAGGGTTAGAATCCTGGAAATCAGAAAGAAGGCAGCAGATGGAAGACTCGGTAGTTAGAGAAGCTCAGGGCTCACATCTCAAACTGAATGAATATATGTATGCACGAATGCATGCATGTATGTATGTATGCATGTTTGTATACATGTGTACCATTTATGTGCTTAACTGAAATTATAAATGGTTGAGAATCACCATGTGAATGCTTGGAATGAATCAAACAGTCTTTTATAGGAGACACAAGTTATTTTAAACACTAAGATGAGTATCCATCTCTCTTTTAAAATATTTCTCCTTGTTTCATTTTCTCCATTTCTTCCTTCCTCTCTACATTTCTCTTACCTCTCAATTCAATATTCCTTCTGTTCTCCATTCTCTTATTTCTTTCTTCTTCCCTTCCATTCCCCTTTCTCTTCTTTCCTTCCTTTCTTCTATTCCACTTCCCTAGTTTATTTGTTGTTGTTGCAGAGGATTTATAGTTTTCTCATGATTGAATCACAGGTAGTTTTATTATTATTTCTGTGAAACTCACCTGTTGATTTTTCATTGAAGTCTGTCATGAGAGCATCTAAACACTTGTGGTTTGAAAGGTCTAAGTTGGTCCTTGAGCTTCTATATTAATTTCCTTCCCAGTGATTACTTCCG
Organism: Rattus rattus; assembly: GCF_011064425.1. Lineage (NCBI taxonomy): Eukaryota > Metazoa > Chordata > Mammalia > Rodentia > Muridae > Rattus > Rattus rattus. The sequence goes on along the minus strand of NC_046158.1, from coordinate 109,917,195 downwards.
GTCTTTGATAGTACTTTTGGTTGTTGTTTTGACCTGGATACTCTTAAACCCCTTATCTAGGCAGTTTCCTTCCTTATTTGATGACTAATTTGCATAGGTCCCTAGAGGCCAGCCCAGCTGCCCATGATTTATAAACCAGGCATTTGCAGTGATATCTGAATTGCATAAGACCAGTATGGGCATCAGGATGGAGTCACATACTAGGGTCTGCATATTCCTGCTGCTCTGGTTGTCTGGTGAGACACTTAAAAGTATTATAATATCTTAAAAATAATTCATTTGTGTAACAACAGCTATTTCCTATAAGAAGCTAATAGTATGCAGAAGATATTATTAGAAAAGACATATTAGATTTCAAGGTTTGTGTCAGGAGTTCTTTGTGTGTATAATCATTATCTATTTCTGATTACAGGTGCTGATGGGGACACTGTGATGACCCAGTCTCCCACATCCATGTCCACATCAATAGGAGAGAGGGTCACCCTGAACTGCAAGGCCAGTCAGAGTGTGGGTACTAATGTAGACTGGTACCAACAGAAACCAGGGCAGTCTCCTAAACCGCTGATATATGGGGCATCCAACCGGCACACTGGGGTCCCTGATCGCTTCACAGGCAGTGGATTTGGGAGAGATTTCACTCTCGCCATCAGCAATGTGGAGGCTGAAGACCTGGCTGTTTATTACTGTCTACAGTATAACTACAATCCTCCCACAGTGTTTCAACCTCATACACAAACCTCCTCTGATATTCTAACCAGCTGCATGCACACACACACACATCCCTCAACCTATACTTCCCCTTCGGCCTGCAGCTGCTATGCCTAACTGATACAATGTTTGGTAGAATATCAATAAACAGATCCTTTACATTGGAAGGTCCTTATGGCAAAAAGAAGTAAAAAACCTTTGCATTTTTTAAAATTTCTCATGCTTAGATTCTGCATATTGAACATGACAAATTTATTGTCTTATATTATGAAATGAAAAGTTCCAAGAAGAATCTCCATGGGCTAAATCAAGATCCTTTGCTATATTCCCACTGGAGGATACAGAAGAGAACTTGGCTTTTACTTAGCTTAGCTGTCATAGCTCTCCCTCACTTTTGGACTCCTGACCATTTCCCTCAAGTTTTCCTTTGGGTTAACTTTATTTATTTGAATATATATATATAGCTGAATTTAATACAACAAATATATTAAAAGTATATCACCTAGTTTGACAATCTTCAGTCCCCTTGTTTCTTTCTGTAACCACCTTTCCCTTCAACTAACAATCCCTAGTCTTCCACGTATCTCCATGTGACATACACATGTGCCCCTACACACACACACACACACACACACACACACACACACACACATGTGCACGCACACTCACACATATGGCTTTATGAATCAATAAAAATTCAGGGTTCAAAACCAGAGAAAACATGAGGTTTGTCTTCTTAAACAACATATATGATCTATGCCTCCTACTCCTAGGCCACATCTGACTCTGTTGTCTTCTCATCTACTTTCCAAATCAGAAGAATGTGATACTCCATTCTATACTTCACTATACTACACTAATGGTGACTATGAATTTTTTATCAAGAGAATTGAGTTTGATTTCTGTCTTATAATAATTAGCAGTGTTTGGTATTTGTTGTGGGAAATATTTTTGTACTTCAATAAAAACAATATGTAAACTAATCTGAAACATGTATTAATTAAAAATTAGTTGAAAATTTTTATTTTTCTGGCAATTTGTTTCAGAGTAAAGGTCTATCAGGCATGATTTTGATCTCACAACATTTCTCCTACCTCTTTCTTAGCACTGAGATCAATGGTATGAACCACCACACCGAGCCTTGAGCACTGTTTTGGTCTTTTTCTTTTTTTTTTTTTTCTTTTTTCTTTATAAATTCGATATATTTCTTTATTTACATTTCAAGTGTTATTCCATTTCCTGATTTTTTGTCCATAAGTCTCTTGTCCCCTTGCAATCCCTCATAAGGGTGTTCTCCCCCCCATTCACAGCCCCTTACCACCACCACCTCCGACAATCCCCTACACTGGAGGTCCAACCTTGTCAGGACCAAGGGCTTCCCTTTCCACTAGTGCCACAACAAGGCTGTACTCTGTTACATATGTAGTTGGAGCCCTGGGTAAATCCATGTATATAGTCTTTGGGTAGTGGTTTAGTGCCTCGAGGTTCTGTGTGGTTGGCATAGTTGTTCTTATGGGGTTGCAAGAGCCTTCAGCTCTTTCTATCCTTCCTCTAATTCCCCCAAAGGGGGTCCCATTCTCAGTTTAGTGGTTTGCTGCTAACATTCACCTCTATATTTGAAGTGCTCTGGTTCTCTCTCTCAGGAGAGATCTATATCCAGTCCATTTCAGCATGTACTCTATATCTTCGACAATTTAAATAGTTTTTTGTGGCTGGATATATATGGGCTACAGATGGGGGAGGTTCTGAATGGCTGTAACTTCAGACTCTGCTCCAAACTTTGCCTTCATATCCCCTCCTATGAAAATTTTTGTTCCCCCTTTTAAGAAGGAGTGAAGCATCCGAACTTTAGTCATCCTTCCCCTTGAGCTTCCTGTGGTCTGTGGATTGCATCTTGGGTAATTTGAGCTTTTGAACTAATATCTACTTATCAATGAGTACATACCAGGTGTGTTTTTCTGTGATTGGGTTATCTCAGTCAGGATGATATTTTCCAGTTCCTCCCATTTGCCTATGAATTTCATGAAGGCATCGCTCTTGACTGCTGAGTAGTACTCCATTGTGTAGATGTACGACATTTTCTGAATCCATTCCTCTGTTGAAGGGCATCTGAGTTCTTTCCAGCTTCTGGCTATTATAAATAAGGCTGCTATGAACATAGTGGAGCATGTGTCTTTGTTGTATGTTGGAACATCTTCTGGGTATATGCCCAAGAGAGGTATAGCTAGGTCCTCAGGTAGTGGAATATCCCATTTTCTGAGGAACCTCCAGACTGATTTCCAGAGTGGTTGTACCAGTTTGTAATCCCACCAACAATGAAGTAGTTTGCTCTTTCTCCACATCCTCACCAGCATCTGCTGTCACCTGAGTTTCTGATCTTAGCCTTTCTGACTGATGTGAGGTGGAATCTCAGGGTTGTTTTGATTTGAATTTCACTGATGACTAAGGATGTTGAGCATGTTTTAGGTTCTTCTTGGCAATTTGAAATTCCTCACCTGAGAATTTTTTGTTTAGCCCTGTACCCCATTTTAATAGGGTTATTGGGCTCACTGGAGTCTAACTTCTTGAGTTATTTGTATATTTTGGGTATTAGCCTTCTATCAGATGTAGGACTGGTAAAGATCTTTTCACAATCTGCTGGCTTCCATTTTGTCCTAATGACAGTGTCCTTTGCTTTACAGAAGCTTTTTAGTTTTATGAGATCCCATTTGTCAATTATTGATCTCAGAGCATAATCCAATTGGTGTTTGGTTCAGGAAATTTTCCCAATGCCCATGTGTTTGAGACTCTTCCCCACTTTTTTTTCTATTAGTTTGAGTATATCTGGTTTGAAGTGGAGGTTCTTGATCCAATTGGACTTAAGCTTTGTACAGGATGATAAGAATGGATTGATTTTCGTTCTTCTGCATGCTGACCTCCAGTTGAACCATCACCATTTGTTGAAAATGCTATCATCTTTCCATTGGATGGTTTTACCTGCTTGGTGAAAGATCAAGTGACCATATGTCAGTAGTTTCATTTCTGGGTCTTCAATCCTGTTCCACTGATCTACCTGCCTGTCTTTGTACCAATAACAAACAGTTTTTTTTTTAATTTTTTTTATTAACTTGAGTATATCTTATTTACATTTGAATGTTATTCCTTTCCTGGTTTCGGGCCACCATCCCCTAACCCCCCCCCTCCCCCTTCTTTATGGGTATTCCCTCCCCATCCTCCCCCCATTGTCCCCTCCCCACAACAATCACGTTCACTGGGGGTTCAGTCTTAGCAGCACCCAGGGCTTCCCCTTCCACTGGTGATCTTAAGTAGGGAGAGAGTGGGCAGCCTTGTCTAGTCCCTGATTTTAGTGGGATTGCTTCAAGTTTCTCTCCATTTAGTTTAATGTTAGCTACTGGTTTGCTGTATATGACTTTTACTAAACAAACAGTTTTTAAAACTATACCATACAGCTTTTTTTTATCACTATTGCTCTGTAATGCTGTTTGAAGTCAGGGATGGTGATTCCCCCAGAAATTCTTTAATTTTTGAGAATAGTATTAGCTATCCTGGGTTTTTTGTTATTCCAAATGAATTTGCAAATTGTTCTTTCTAACTCTATGAAGAATTGAATTGGAATTTTGATGGTGATTGCATTAAATCTGTAGATTGGTTGTGGCAAAATGGCCATTTTTACTATATTAATCCTGCCAATCCGTGAGCATGGGGAATCTCTACACCTTCTGAGATCTTCGGTTTCTTTCTTCAGAGACTTGAAGTTCTTATCATACAGATCTTTCACTTGCTTGTTTAAAATCACACTGAGGTATTTTATATTATGTGGGACTATTAGGAAGGGTGTCATTTCTTTAATTTTTTTCTCAGACTATTTATCTGTTGAATAGAGGAAGTCTACTGATTTGCTTGAGTTAATTTTATACTCAGCCACTTTGCTGAAGTTGTTTTTCAGACTTAGTAGTTCTCTGGTGGAACTTTTGGGGTCATTTAAGTATACTATCATATCATCTGCAAATAGTGATATTTTGACATCTTCTTTTTCAATTCATATCCCTTTGACCTCCTAGTGTTGTCTGATTGGTCTGGCTAGGAATTTGAGAACTATATTGAGTAAGTAGGGAGAGATTGGGCAGCATCCTGATTTTAGCACACAGTCCTTGATTTCAGTGAAATTGTTTTAAGTTTCTCTCCATTTAGTTTAATGATAGCTACTGGTAAGCTGTATATGGCTTTTGCTATGTTTATTTACAGACTTTAAATTCCTGTTCTTTCCAGAACTTTTATCATGAAGAGGCGTTGAATTTTGTCAAATGCCTTCTCAGCATCTAATGAAATGATCACGTGGTTTTTATCTTTGAGGTTTTTTATATAGTGGATTACTTTAATGGATTTCCGTATATTGAACCATTCCTGCATATCAGGGATGGTTGGATTGGATTCAGTTGGATTCAGTTTGCAAGAATTTTATTGAATAATTTTGCATTGATATTCATATAGGAAATTTGAAGTTCTCTTTCTCTGTTGGGACTTTCTGTGGTTTAGGTATAAGAATAATTGTGACTTCATAGAAGGAAATGGGTAATTTGCCTTCTGTTTCTATTTTGTAGAATAGTTTGGACAGTATTGGTATGAGGTCTTCTATGAAGGTCTGATAGAATTCTGCATTATACCATCTGGTCCTGGCTCTTTTTAGTGGGGAGACTGTTAATGACCACTTCTATTTCTCTAGGAGTTTTGTAGTTGTTTAGATGGTTTATCTGTTCCTACTATAACTTCAGTATCTGGTATTTATCTAGAAAATTGTCCATTTCCTCCAGATTTTCCAGTTCTTTTTTTAACATAGGCGATTTTAGTAGCATCTGATGATGTTCTGAATGTCCTCAGATTCTGTTGTTATGTCTCCCTTTTCATTTCTGATTTTGTTAATTGGGATACTCTCTCTGTGACTTCTGGATAGCCTCACTAAGGGTTTATCTTTCTTGCTGATTTTCTCAAAGAACCAGCTCCTAGTTTTATTGATTCTTTTTAGAGCTCTTTTTCTTTCTACTTGGTTGATTTCAACTCTGAGTTTGATTATTTCCTGTCTCATAATTCTCTTGGGTGTATTTACTTCTTTCTGTTCTAGAGCTTTTAGGTGTGCTGTCAAGCTGCTAATGTATGCTCTCTCCTGTTTCTTTCTGCTGGCACTCAGAGATATGAGTTTTCCTCTTAGCACAACTTTCATTGTGTCCCATAAGTTTAGGTATGTTGTACCTTCATTTTTATTAAATTCTAAGAAGTCTTTAATTTCTTTCTGTATTTCTTCCTTGACCAAGTTGTCATTGAGGAGAGCATTTTTCAACTTCAATGTGTATGTAGGCTTTCTGTCATTATTGTTGTTATTGAAGACCAGCCTTATTCCATGGTGATCTGATAGGATGCATGGATTATTTCTAACTTTCTGTATCTATTGAGGCCTATTTTGTGACCGATTATATGGTCAATTTTGCAGAAGGAACCATGAGGTGCTGAAAGGAAGGTATATCATTTTGTTTTATGATGGAATGTTCTATAAATATCTGTTAAGTCCATTTGGTTCATTACTTCTGTCAGTTTCTCTATGTCTCTGTTTAATTTATATTTCCAATGATATTTCCATTGATGGGAATAAGGTATTGAAGTCTCCTACTATGATTATGTTAGGTGCAATGTGTGTTTTGAGCTTTAGTAAGGTTTCTTTTATGAAACTTGGAGCTTGTATATTTAGGATTCAGCTTTCATCTTGGTGGATTTTTTTTTGGATGAATATGAAGTGTCCTTCCTTACCTTTTTTGTTTACTTTTGGTCAAACATCGATTTTAATCAATAGTAGAATGGCTACTCCAGCTTGCTTCCTTGGGATATTTTATTGGAAAGTGGTTTTCCAGAATTTTACACTGAGGTAGTGTCTGTCTTTGTCTCTGAAGTGTGTTTCTTGTATGCAGCAAAATTCTGGGTCCTTTTTATGTAACCAGTCTGTTAATCTATGTCTTTTTATTGTGGAATAGAGTCCAGTGATGTTGAGAGATATTAAGGAATAGTGATTATTACTTCCTGTTATTTTCCGATTTAGAGTTAGTACTATGTTTGTGTATTTCTCTTCTTTTGGTTTTGTTGCAAGGAGATTACTTTCTTGCTTTGTCTAGGGTGTAGTTTCCCACCTCATGTTGGGCTTTCCATCTATTATCATTTGTTAGAGCTGGATTTGTAAAAAGATAATGTGTAAATCTTGGTTTCTCCCACAATGTTAATTGACAGTTTTGCTGGATATAGTAACCTGGGCTTGCATTTCTGATTTCTTAGTATCTGTACGTCATCTGTCCAGGATCTTCTAACTTTCAGAGTCTCTGATGAGAAGTCTGGTATAATTGTGATAGGTCTACCTTTAATGTTACTTGACTTTTTCCCTTACTGCTTCTAATAGTCTTTCATTTTTTCATGCACTTGGTGTTTTGACTATTATGTGATGGGAGAAATTTCTTTTCTGGTCCAATCTATTTAGAGTTCTGTAGGCTTCTTGTATGTTTATGAGCAAATCTTTCTTCAGGTTAGGGAAGTTTTCTTCTATAATTTGTTGAAGATATTTACTGGCCCTTTAAGTTGGAAGGCTTCACTCTCTTCTATAACTATTATCCTTAGGTGTGAACTTCTCCTTGTGTCCTGGATTTCCTTTATGTTTTGGGCTAGGAGCTTTTTCTGTTTTACATTATGTTTGACATTTGTGTCATTGTTTTCTATGGTAACTTCTGCTCCTGAGATTCTCTCTTCTCTCTCTTGTATTCTGTTGGTGATGCTCACATCTATGACTCCTGATTTCTTCCCTAGGTTTTTGATCTTCAGGGTTGACTCCTTTTGTGACTTCTTTATTGTTTCCATTTCCATTTTTTTTTTATTAACTTGAGTATTTCTTATATACATTTCGAGTGTTATTCCCTTTCCCGGTTTCCGGGCAAACATCCCCCTCCCCTCTCCCCTTCCTTAGGGGTGTTCCCCTCCCAACCCTCCCCCTATTGCCCCCCCCCCCCCAACAGTCTTGGTTCCCTGGGGGTTCAGTCTTAGCAGGCCCCAGGGCTTCCTCTTCCACTGGTGCTCTTACTAGGATATTCATTGCTACCTATGAGGTCAGAGTCCAGGGTCAGCCCATGTATAGTCTTTAGGTAGTGGCTTAGTCCCTGGAAGGTCTGGTTGCTTGGCATTGTTGTACATATGGGGTCTCGAGCCCCTTCAAGCTCTTCCAGTTCTTTCTCTGATTCCTTCAACGGGGGTCCTATTCTCAGTTCAGTGGTTTGCTGCTGGCATTCGCCTCTGTATTTGCTGTATTCTGGCTGTGTCTCTCAGGAGCGCTCTACATCCGGCTCCTGTCGGTCTGCACTTCTTTGCTTCATCCATCTTGTCTAATTGGGTGGCTGTATATGTATGGGCCACATGTGGGGCAGGCTCTGAATGGGTGTTCCTTCAGTCTCTGTTTTAATCTTTGCCTCTCCCTTCCCGCCAAGGGTATTCTTGTTCCCCTTTTAAAGAAGGAGTGAAGCATTCACATTTTGATCATCCGTCTTGAGTTTCATTTGTTCTAGGCATCTAGGGTAATTCAAGCATTTGGGCTAATAGCCACTTATCAATGAGTACATACCATGTATGTCTTTCTGTGATTGGGTTAGCTCACTCAGGATGATATTTTCCAGTTCCAACCATTTGCCTACGAATTTCATAAAGTCATTGTTTTTTGATAGCTGAGTAATATTCCATTGTGTAGATGTACCACATTTTCTGTATCCATTCCTCTGTTGAAGGGCATCTGGGTTCTTTCCAGCTTCTGGCTATTATAAATAAGGCTGCGATGAACATAGTGGAGCACGTGTCTTTTTTATATGTTGGGGCATCTTTTGGGTATATGCCCAAGAGAGATATAGCTGGATCCTCAGGCAGTTCAATGTCCAATTTTCTGAGGAACCTCCAGACTGATTTCCAGAATGGTTTCCATTTCCATTTTTAACTCCTGGATGGTTTTGTTCATTTCCTTCTCCTTTTTGGTTGTGTTTTCCTGAAATTCTTTAAGGGATTTTTGTGTTTCCTCTTTAAAGGCTTCTAGTTGTTTACTTGTGTTGTCCTGAATTTCCTTAAGGCAGTTACTTTTGTCCTTCTTAAAGTCCTCCAACATTTCGTGATGATGTAGGGAACACAGATGGCACAAGGTGTTTTCCTCTTGAGTAGGGAATGTGGACAAAGAGTAGTCTCCTCTGGTTTCTCAGGAGTGTCTGCATATGATTTTAAATCTAAATCTTGCTTTTTCTGGTGTGTTTGTATATCTGGTGTTTGCTTTGGTGGGAGAACTGGGCTCTGATGATACCAGGTAGTCTTGGTTTCTGTTGTTCTGTTCCTGTGCTTGCCTCTCGGCATCAGGTTGTCTCTGGTGTTAGCTTGTCTTGCTGTTTTTGACCGTGACTTGACCCTCCTGTAGGCCTGTGTGTCAGCACTCCTGTAGACCTGTTTTTCTATTTGTTTTTTTTTCAGCCAGTTATGAAAGAGAGTGTTCTGCTCTCAGGCATGTAGGTGCTGCTAGAGACTGGCTTTCAGCTCTCAGCTAGGGCAGCAACTGGATGGGTCCTTCCCCCTCTGCTCCTGGGTGCCTGTGCACAGGGGGCACAGATGGCACAAGGTGTTTTCCTCTTGAGTCGGGAATGTGGGCAGAGAACGTCTCCTCTGGTTTATCAAGAGTGTCTGCATTTGGATACAGGAGCTGTTTGACTAGTTCAGTTCAGTGCTGTGTGCAGACCTGGCCCGTGGGCTCCTGCAACTGACTACTCCTATATTCCTGTGTCCAGAGGCACTATGCAGTTTCCTCTTGGGCCAGGGATGTGGGCAAATGTGTGCAGAAGTGAAAGTCTGTCCTGCAGTTCCAGGATTATCCACACTTCTGTGTGTTCAGCGCTCTTCCCCATGGAATTTGGCTCCATTAAGTTTCTTAACACTAGTAGAGGGGTGTTAAAAGGGGAAGAGCCTCTTACTTCTCTCTTACTCTTTGTTCTTCTCTCTTCTTGCCCCCTTCCTTGTTCTCTTCATGTGCCCATTGCCAGCCTCCTTTCCTCTCCTCTCCTCTTCTTCTCTCATTAAACCTCTCCAGGTGGAAAAAAAAAGGTGGGGAGAGGCAGGGAAGAAGAGGGTTTTTTTCCTTAGAAGGTCAGAAATGATAGTCTTAAATCCCTTGAGGCTCTAGAGAGAGAGGAGGTATTTAGCTTTGGTGATATACCTGGTAGGGTACAGTAATTGGTTGACAACAAATTTGTTTAGCAACAAAGGGATTCTGGAATACAACTAAGTGATGAGATCTGTTGAGGAAGGTAAGGTTGTTCTCGCACCTGGACAATATGAAAATGGGAGGAAGAAGTGGGTCCCCAAAACTCTGTCAAGACCAAATAAGTGGTTCCAGTGTCCAAGAGGATGGAGATGGGCAGCCCACATACTATGACGACTACCTGGGGTTCCCTGCTAGTGATGGCAGTGGTGAGGTCAGAGAAGCTCAGGCCTCTTCTGTAATCCATAGTGAAGCCTAGAAGATTAGCTGGAGGGTTACTTGGGAGTGATGTCCTTCTGTCCTGCATAACATGAGGGAAATCGACAGCCCAGTGTCCCTCCTGGTAGTACATAGGACATGGGCCCATTAGTTTGTGGAGGTAATTGGATCTAATATGCCATTAAGTGTCCATTTAGAGCCACTGTCTAATGGGGTACAGGATCCAGATGTTATTGCAGAGATTTATTAGCATTGATACCCTCAAGTTGGGCATTAACCTTAGAGATTTGAGGTTTTCCAGTAGACAGTCTGGTGGGGAACCTGGAGGCAAGGTGGAAGACAATGAGATGCCCACTGGGTAATGGGGATGTTATTTAACTATTTATACTGGCGTTCTGAGAAATTTCAACAACAAATACAAGCCAGGCTAGATATCCAGGTCATCATATGAACCCTCTAGAAGCTAGAGCGTTTCCCGGACTCACCAGAAAGCATTTCTACCTAAGCTTAGGCTTTTCTGAATGACTGCAAGCATCTGAGGAGGTCAGGTCAGAAACTGCTTTTGATAGAAACTGCAAATCACCCAAGAGTTGAAGTCCTATCTTGTACATCAGCTAGGAGGCTGGTCAGATGGACTGCCAGGAAATAGCAACTCCTTGGCCCATAAAGGCTGGCCAGGCATTTTCTGGGAAACCTGGGTACTCCCTGCTAACTGAACAAAAAACCTTAATCCACTGTTGTTTGTGTGAGAATTTTGTAAGTCTGGAAACAGGAAAAGTGGAACTGTAGAGCTGGTGGACCTGTCTGGGCCAGTCTGATTGAGACTTGACCAACGGGGCTTAACCCACATAGGAGAATATAGCCCATGTGGTGGACTGCAGCACAGCAGCTCACATGGTAGAAGTCTGTAGCATCTGCAGCAGCAGCAACAGCAGCAGCAGCAGCAGCTGCAGCAGCAGCAACAGCAGCAGCAGCAGCAGCAGCAGCAGCAGCAGCAGCAGCAGCTCACATGATGGAAGTCTGCGAGTCCTGACGCTTCATGTAGCAGTGATCTGCAGTTACAGCATCAGAAATTCACAAGGTGGCATCAGTGGCTGGGGCAGTGGAAGGGCCCCAGGTGGCATGAGGCTGAGGGGAAGCATCTGAGACTAAGGATTTAGCAATTCCCAGGTTTTGGCACTAATGTTTTGTTAGAATCACAGCTCATTTGGACAGATCACACAAGGCCAGTACAATTCCAGGGGAGAGGTTTATTTGTGGGGAAAAGGACAAAAGGGGGCAATGAAGACAAAGTGAAAAGAGAGTTCAAGAGTGATCTGCCTTTTATTTGAGCTGTGATGTAATCCTGTGCAAGTAAGGGTGGATGCTGCCTATGTATAACGATTGCCATGGCAACAGAGTCTATAGTCCCTGTGGCCTATGGGTGACATCACTGTCATCACTGGATTCTGAGGTAAGCTATGACCTTAAAGCTGGCTCCTGGTGGCAACAAAAAGTCTTTATTAAACAATAATCACTACAGAAAGAAGGCTTGGAACTAAGCTGTGGGAATGGTCATAGATATTTAGAAATGCAGTTTGACAGCACGACCATTTAGCAAAACAACGATATTACGTTCTCCCCTAGAGCCCACAGGTTCTGAATGGATGTGATTTTGATTATATTTACACCAATGAATGCAAATATTCTTCTGTGGCTCAGTCAGCATTCCCAGTCATAAATTGAATGTTTACTACCATAACCATCCTGTCACTAGTACAGCTGTTGCCAAGTCTTGATGCCAGGTCAGTGTTGTGTCAAGAAGAGCTCAATGTTGAGTATGATACTGATGTCTTTCCTCACCCAGGAGCTGCACTATTTCTGTATTCTTAGACTATTTGTGCTATTTTCACATTTACAGGTAGGGTATTTATACAGAACACCACACTTTGTGCTCTTGCTGTCACGAAATACAAAATTACTTTAGATTCCATTTTACTCCAATCAGAATGGCTGACCTCCAGGCACACAGGACTTCAAAATTCAGAGAACATCACAGACACAGTTGGAAAGACAGAATGTCAAGGACACCTTCTTCTCTTTTCAGTGAGACATTAAGTCCTCATAAATTTGTAATTCTATGATCTGATAGGACATTGCAACTCACTGTGCCCCAGAAGGAGAAATGCTTACAATTTTCTGATATTTTGACTCATTCTGACTGGAACCTGAAAAACAGAGACATATGGCCTCCTAAGAGAAGTACTAAGTACAATATATATCACCATTCATAAAAAAAGGTGATGGAAAATGGTCTGCATTCTCCTATATTCAAGTGGCTTTTTGCTTCCTGGGGCACAATGCCTACATTATCTGACCTGTGTTTCATAGTAGGAACATTGCCAAGATATCTACCTCTCTGTCCACAAGTTGGAACCAAAAAGCTGAATGATAATTCACTGGAATCACAGATTCTGACCTAGTACTACTGGTTGCAGGGTCAAGATTTCTTCCTCGGAGGCCTGCAGAGATGGCTCAGCAGTTAAAAGCTGCTCTTCCAGAGGTTCTGAGTTCAATTCCTAACACCCAAAGGTGGCTCACAGCCTCTTCTGGTGTGTCTGAACATAGTAACTGTGTGCTTACATATACAAAATAAATAAATCTTTTAAAAAAAAGAGCTTAAGGGGTTTGCAACCTCATAGAAGGAACAATACCAAACAAACAGTCCCCCTCACAACTCCCAGGGACTAAACTACCAACAAAAGAGTACACGTGGAGTGGCCCAGGAATACAGCTGCATATGTACCAGAGGATGGGAGGAGAGGCCCTTGGTCCTGTGAATGCGCAATGTCCCAGTGTATGGGAATTCCAGGGAGAGGAGGGAGGAGTTGGTGGGTGGGTGGAGGAGCACCCTCATAGAAGCAGAGGGAGGGTGAATAGGATAGGGAGTTTCTGTAGGGGAAGCTGGGAAGGGGGATAAACTTTGAAATGTAAATAAATAAAATATCATCAAAAAAAGAAAGGATTCCTTCCTGGGTTTTGAAGGTATTAGGTGGGTTCACCCTTGGATTGGGATGAGACAATGGAGAGACCTTCCTTAACCTCAGCCATTCTAGTTTAGGTTTCTAGATTTCTTCTTCATCCACAGCTCACAGTCCTTTTTAATCCTGATGATGTTTAGATTAAAGCTTCTTTGTAGAGTAACCTTCAATCCCTAATCTAATCTGACACATCCTTTTTTCTCTATGTTAGTAAACCTGATTGCCTTCCCTTTTATGAAGTATTACAATGCAGAATACATTGCTGTTTTTGAGTTATTTATTTGTTTTATGTATATGAGTACACTATAGGTGTCTTCAGGCACACCAGAAGAGGGCATCAGACCCCATTACAGACAGTTGTGGGCCACCATGTGGTTGCTGGCAATTGAATTCAGGACCTCTGGAAGAGCAGTCAGTGCTCTTAACTGCTGAGCCCTCTCTGCAGCCCTACATTGTTTTGATGGGCTGTAGAGATCTCTCAGTGGTTATGAGCCCTTCCTACTCTTAGAGAGAACATGGGTTCAGATTCTAGCATCCATATGGCAAATGAGAACCTTCTGTAAGCCTCGTTCCAGCAGATCAAATGCCTCGTTTTGGAATCTAAGGGTAACAGGCACATGTGTGGGGCTCAGACTTAGATACAAACTAAACATACTATAAAATATAAACAAAGTCATTTTTTAAAAAGTGTAATTCAGAAAGATCACAGTGCTCCTGCATTTTATTTACAGCAGAGCAGTGGCCATATACTCCCCACATGGAACCTCCAAATGACAGAACGTGATGATTTCACAGGGCCAGCCACAAAAATCCCTTGGGATATAGTAGTAATACCCCAGGGAATTCTTTGCAAAATCTGATTGCCATAGGGTGACCTGAGAGCAGGAGTCCCTATGAACTGCAGCCCAGCTTTTCTGAGCTGAATTGCATATTGAGACATTACCCAGAGTTCAGCGTCCTCAGACTATGTTTAAAGTAGAGATATCATGCCAGTGTCCAATGCAGCCTCTAGTATAGCTCTCAGAGATGGGATCAGCATGCTTTATGCTGCTTTTATTACTGCTCTGGATACCAGGTGAGAGAGTCCCATGTTCAGAGCAACTACTGTGGAAATCATTGTGTTCTGATCATTGAATTATGGCATTTAAGTGGTATCAAGTTTCTCTGTTATTTCTATGACTTCCCAGAGTGTAGCTCATAACTGTTGTTACAGATTCCACATATATGATGCTTTTACACTGCAGGGTGAGGTGGGGGTGGTGCTCTCAGTATGTCGCTAACAAAAAGTCATGTTTATCATTTCAGGTTACACTGGGGATATTGCGCTGACTCAGTCTCCAGCATTTTTGGTTTGTCTCTAGGGTAGAGAGTCAGCATTTCATGCAGAGCCAGCTAGAGTGTCACTATGTTTACTTTTAAGTGTATAAACTGGAATTAACAAGAACCAAAACAGCCATCCAAACTCCTCATCTATGGTGCATCCAACCTAGCATCTGTTGTACTTGCCAGATTCAGTGACAATGGGTCTCAGACAGACTTTACCCTGACCATCCATCTAGAGGAGGGTAATGATGCTCCACCCTTTTACTGTCAGTACAGTAGGAAGCTTCCTTCCATAGTGCTCCAGAGCTAAGCAAAAATCTGTCTAGCAGGTCACTGAGCCTCAGCCTCTGAGCTGAGTCTTTCCCCAGCCAACTCATCTATGCAATTTTATAAGTCTTGTTGCCCAAAAGGGAGAAGCAGTGAAGAAAATGATATGTGTTTGCCTTATGGATGCTTTGTAACTTTTCAATTTGTTTCTTTATTAAAGTCCTTCTTGTTGCCTTGCAGACACAAATTGACATTCTCACCTTTATGTCACATTTCCACTTTTATTTGCTATTTGCTAGAGGTCTCCATAATCCCTCTATACCAGATCACACATGGAAGCCTCCTGCCACTAATTTACTGCTTAGTTTCAGATCCCATCTCTGTCCGTCATGAATGCTCATCCATGGTCTTACTCATTAGCTGCTCTTTTCTCCCTATCAAATGCTCACATCTTTCTCTACAGTATCTTCCACAATGGAGCCACTTTCTCTTCTTGCCTTCTTTCACTTTTTACTGTCTTCTTCTGAGGGAGAAGTACAGATTCTCTCTCTATATCCCAAGCTGACCAGAAAATCACTCTCTAGTTTCCAGTGATCCTGAATTTGCCATTTACCTACCCCTTCCCCTTACTGCATGATTACATGACACCATAACCAGCTCCTCTTCATTTGCTAATTTTTCACCACTGCAAATGCATGAACTCTAAAGACCAAAGTCTGTACAGCCATGATCATGTGAGGCCTTTTTTGGGAAGCTGAATGTTCTCTATATAAGGTCAGAAAGATCAGTGGAGTGATCTTAGCACCTTTTCTAAGGTTGCTCACATCTCTGAGTTTTTCAAATTGACAGTTCTAACTCAGAATATTTAAACTGTATTATATTAGTTTCCTTTTGCTGCACAATAAATTTATGTAAATGTAGTGACCTACAATTACAACACCTTTAATCTATGTGGGGTTTTTCTGGGTTCTCTCCTCAGAGTCTTACAGGCTATAGCCAAGGTTCCATTATCATCTAGGTATACAAAGAATCTCCTTCTAATGGCAGTGAGGATGTTCCACAACTTCATTTTTAAAATTATGAAACATGGTTTCACTAAGGTTCCAAAGATGACATTGACTTTGCAAATTTTCATATTCAACCACTCATATGTGAGAACTAAATGCTTATTCAATTGTTTTCAAAGGTACTGACAGGTCAGGCAGTAAGAAATTCATGAATAGTATAGAAGATTTCAAGACTACTACTAATCAGTCTGATCCAAAAGAATTTGGCTGAACTCTATCCCTAAACACAGTGAAAGAAAGAATTGTATCCAAATGTACAGTGAGTCTTTTCAGAACGAAATCTATAAAGTGAGTCATACAAGAAAATCTGACACATTTATGTGATTTCTATTTTTACTATGGTTAAACAATGTTCCTTGCACATGCATGCCATTTTTATTATCCACTCATCTGTTGATAGGCAGTAGGTTTATTTAACAACAATATCCACCAACCAGACCCCTCAGAGCTTCAAGAGTCTAAATTATCACGCAAAGAGTACACAGAGATGGACTTATGGCTCCAGGTGCATATGTCTCAGAGGATGGCCTTGTTGAGTATCAATGAGAGTATAGGCCTTTGGTCCTTTGAGAGCTAGATGTAGGGCAATTTCAGGAAGATAGAATTAGGGGGACAGCCAAAGGTATAGTGGGTTTTTTGAGGGGAAACCAGGAAAGGGGAGAATATTTGAAATGTAAATAAAAAATTATCAGATAAAAGAAAAAAGGAAAGTAACACCTGACGACAGTTGGACCATCCAAGTAGGAATGTTTTTATTTTAGAATATGGCTCTCTATGAGGAGATTGTGCACTTCTTAAACCATAATAAATTATAACATCCTCATCCTCCATTCTGCTGATTTGAAGCATGAAATACTTCTGTTTCTTGACCAACTTCCATTGAGCCTCTCAAGAATTCCAGAGTCCACTTTCAAATCTTACAAATCTATAGTGGTGACCACTTTTTTTAATTTGTGTACAACTCTTTAAAGTAGGTTAGGAGGCTCTGATTTGACCAATAGTAAATGGAGGTCAGGTCTCTACTGGTGAAAGCGAGAAATAATAGAGTCTGAATCATCTCAGTTTCTTCAAAGAATACTGCAATTATGAGAGACACATATGAAATCATGTGAAAATGTTAGCCATAAAATATTTAATAATTTTCTGACATTTCATACAAACTTGAGGGTGGTTTTACTTTGTGTACACAAAATATGCAATTTTAAATATAACTCAAGATTTTCCTGCAATAAAAGACCCCCTTAGATGGCCTCACAGGATTTCACTGGCTGTATGTGACAGTCATCATTAGAGCACAGTTTTCTACTTCTTTGTAGACCCCTTCTTTCACGACTTGCAGGATGAATCCTGCTCACCTATATGACTGGAAGACACAAGGGAAGCAGCATGTCTCTAGAGTCCAGCCAGTACTTCTTTCCTTCCTCATCTCTGACCTCAACTAAGGTCTGGAGTATTATCAATTCAGACTATGCAGAGGAAACCTCATTCTCCTCATCATGAGACCTCAAACAGTGGAGCCAAGGGAACAACTGATTAGATTTCTTCTAATCCATGATGTGAAGGGTCTCCCTGGAGATCTATATGCAAACTGACTAGTAGGTACAGTGATATGGAAAGAGCCAAGTTCAGGGTCAAGAGGCTACTGAGTTAGGCACTGGTATACATTTCTTTCTATTTTTGGAAGAAAACTAAAAAGAGTTTATGCTACCCACACAGTGGAAAATTGTCAACTCTGAAATTCTGGGTCTGTTTGAAGGTCATGCTGCATCAAACTGTCAATGCTAATATAGTACTAAAGATTTGGGGCATAGAAATATGTATGCCAGACATTGTTTGGAATGGGAAAAGCCACTCTCTTTGCCCCTTCTAGCTAGCACAGATAATGAAAACACTGACATTTACAAAATATGAAGAGTTTCTGTTATTTAGACAAAACACTGCACCTTCTTCAAGATGTCCTGCTATTAGGTGAAATAAAAGAATAGCATACATAAGTATTATAAGTAGTCATTTTCTGAATATAGTGAATTCACATTAAAAACCATGTTGGTAAAACTATGGGTATAGCGGCTGACATACTGGAAGATACAACCAGTCAGAAAAATTCCCTGATCCTCTGTTTCTTACAAATTTTAGTGTTCTTGAGCCTTAAAGGTATAAATGTTTTGTAGATACATCTTTGGGGACTGTGTTCCACACCTCTATATTTCAATTAGTATAGCTTTCTCTGTTGGTTTCTATCTGTTGCAAACAGAAGATGGCAGTTATATGTGGTATAGGAGCAAACTATTTAGAATTATTTAGTGTATAGTTAGTGGTTATGTTGGTTGGAGGAGAATTTAGATTTTTCTCCAAAATCTATAAGTTCACTAGCCCTGAGTAGTTGGCTAGGTTTCTGTTGAGTAAATCTTAAGTTCAATTAGAAATTAAATATACATGCCACTGTTGCCCACATTGGTATATACTCCAATAGTAGTGCTTGTGTTTCATAACTGAGTAGAACTGTTGGTTGCTTCTCTCCTATTGAAGCTGTTATGGTACCTTCTGGTATTATGAAAGCTATTTCTCAGGGAGTATGCATTCAGATCAGTTCCAGTTCAGGGTTGTCTGAAACCTGTGTCTAAAGTACATCATGCCTGAAGTACAATATCACCTGTGAAATATTTACTGTAACCGCAGTCATTCAATATATATTAGGTGTAGAAGAGAAACACTAGGTGACAATAAATTGTGGGGAAATTTATTTTAAAATACGTTTGATATATAATTTTACTATTTATTAAAGATGAAAGATATGCTGCCTATTAGTAATATGAATGTCCTTGCTTTTTTTTTTTTTTTTTTTTATTAACTTGAGTATTTTTATATACATTTGAGTGTTATTCCTTTCCGGTTTCCGGCTTAACATCCCTTCCCCCTCCCTTCCTGATGGGTGTTCCTTACCCACCTCCCCATTGCCGCCTCCCCCAACAGTCTAGTTCACTGGGGGTTCAGGCTTAGCAGGACCCAGGGCTTCCCCTTCCACTGGTGCTCTTACTAGGATATTCATTGCTACCTATGAGGTCAGAGTCCAGGGTCAGCCCATGTATAGTCTTTAGGTAGTGGCTTAGTCCCTGGAAGCTCTGGTTGCTTGGCATTGTTGTACATATGGGGTCTCGAGCCCCTTCAAGCTCTTCCAGTTCTTTCTCTGATTCCTTCAACGGGGGTCCTATTCTCAGTTCAGTGGTTTGCTGCTGGCATTCGCCTCTGTATTTGCTGTATTCTGGCTGTGTCTCTCAGGAGCAATCTACATCCGGCTTCTGTCGGTCTGCACTTCTTTGCTTCATCCATCTTGTCTAATTGGGTGGCTGTATATGTATGGGCCACATGTGGGGCAGGCTCTGAATGGGTGTTCCTTCTGTGTCTGTTTTAATCTTTGCCTCTCTATTCCCTGCCAAGGGTATTCTTGTTCTTTTTTTTTTTTTTTTTATTAACTTGAATATTTCTTATATACATTTCGAGTGTTATTCCCTTTCCGGTTTCTGGGCAAACATCCCTCCCCCCCCTTCCTTATGGGTGTTCCCCCCCCCACCCCCCCCCCCTTGCCCCCCCCCCCCCAACAGCCTAGTTCACTGGGGGTTCAGTCTTAGCAGGACCCAGGGCTTCCCCTTCCACTGGTGCTCTTACTAGGATATTCATTGCTACCAATGAGGTCAGAGTCCAGGGTCATTCCATGTATAGTCTTTAGGTAGTGGCTTAGTCCCTTGAAGCTCTGGTTGCTTGGCATTGTTGTACATATGGGGTCTCGAGCCCCTTCAAGCTCTTCCAGTTCTTTCTCTGATTCCTTCAACGGGGGTCCTATTCTCAGTTCAGTGGTTTGCTGTTGACATTCGCCTCTGTATTTGCTGTATTCTGGCTGTGTCTCTCAGGAGCGATCTACACTTCTGCACTTCGTTGCTTCATCCATCTTGTCTAATTGAGTGGCTGTATATATATGGGCCACATGTGGGGCAGGCTCTGAATGGGTGTTCCTTCAGTCTCTGTTTTAATCTTTGCCTCTCTCTTCCCTGCCAAGGGTATTCTTGTTCCCCTTTTAAAGAAGGAGTGAAGCATTCACATTTTGATCATCAGTCTTGAGTTTCATTTGTTCTAGGCATCTAGGGTAATTCAAGCATTTGGGCTAATAGCCACTTATCAATGAGTGCATACCATGTATGTCTTTCTGTGATTGGGTTAGCTCACTCAGGATGATATTTTCCAGTTCCAACCATTTGCCTAAGAATTTTATAAAGTCGTTGTTTTTGATAGCTGAGTAATATTCCATTGTGTAGATGTACCACATTTTCTGTATCCATTCCTCTGTTGAAGGGCATCTGGGTTCTTTCCAGCTTCTGGCTATTATAAATACGACTGCTATGAACATAGTGGAGCACATGTCTTTTTATATGTTGGGGCATCTTTTGGGTATATGCCCAAGAGAGGTATAGCTGGATCCTCAGGCAGTTCAATGTCCAATTTTCTGAGGAACCTCCAGACTGATTTCCAGAATGGTTGTACCAGTCTGCAACCCCACCAACAATGGAGGAGTGTTCCTCTTTCTCTGCATCCTTGTAAGCATTTGCTGTCACCTGAGTTTTTGATCTTAGCCATTCTCACTGGTGTGAGGTGAAATCTCAGGGTTGTTTTGATTTGCATTACCCTTATGACTAAAGATGTTGAACATTTCTTTAGGTGTTTCTCAGCCATTCGGCATTCCTCAGCTGTGAATTCTTTGTTTAGCTCTGAACCCCATTTTTTAATAGGGTTATTTGTCTCCCTGCGGTCTAACTTCTTGAGTTCTTTGTATATTTTGGATATAAGGCCTCTATCTGTTGTAGGATTGGTAAAGATCTTTTCCCAATCTGTTGGTTGCCATTTTGTCCTAACAACTGTGTCCTTTGCCTTACAGAAGCTTTGCAGCTTTATGAGATCCCATTTGTCGATTCTTGATCTTAGAGATTAAGATAAGCCATTGGTGTTTTGCTCAGGAAATTTTTTCCAGTGTCCATGTGTTCCAGATGCTTCCCTAGTTTTTCTTCTATTAGTTTGAGTGTGTCTGGTTTGATGTGGAGGTCCTTGATCCACTTGGACTTAAGCTTTGTACAGGGTGATAAGCATGGATCGATCTGCATTCTTCTACATGTTGACCTCCAGTTGAACCAGCACCATTTGCTGAAAATGCTATCTTTTTTCCATTGGATGGTTTTGGCTCCTTTGTCAAAAATCAAGTGACCATAGGTGTGTGGGTTCATTTCTGGGTCTTCAATTCTATTCCATTGGTCTATCTGTCTGTCTCTGTACCAATACCATGCAGTTTTTTATCACTATTGCTCTGTAATACTGCTTGAGTTCAGGGATAGTGATTCCCCTGAAGTCCTTTTTATTGTTGAGGATAGTTTTAGCTATCCTGGGTTTTTTGTTATTCCAGATGAATTTGCAAATTGTTCTGACTAAGTCTTTGAAGAATTGGATTGGTATTTTTATGGGGATTGCATTGAATCTGTAGATTGCTTTTGGTAAAATGGCCATTTTTACTATATGAATCCTGCCAATCCATGAGCATGGGAGATCTTTCCATCTTCTGAGGTCTTCTTCAATTTCTTTCTTCAGTGTCTTGAAGTTCTTATTGTACAAATCTTTTACTTGCTTGGTTAAAGTCACACCGAGGTACTTTATATTATTTGGGTCTATTATGAAGGGTGTAGTTTCCCTAATTTCTTTCTCGGCTTGTTTCTCTTTTGTGTAGAGGAAGGCTACTGATTTTTTGAGTTAATTTTATACCCAGCCACTTTGCTGAAGTTGTTTATCAGCTTTAGTAGTTCTCTGGTGGAACTTTTGGGATCACTTAAATATACTATCATATCATCTGCAAATAGTGATATTTTGACTTCTTCTTTTCCGATCTGTATCCCCTTGACCTCCTTTTGTTGTCTGATTGCTCTGGCTAGGACTTCAAGAACTATATTGAATAAGTAGGGAGAGAGTGGGCAGCCTTGTCTAGTCCCTGATTTTAGCAGGCTTGCTTCAAGTTTCTCTCCATTTAGTTTAATGTTAGCAACTGGTTTGCAGTATATGGCTTTTACTATGTTTAGGTATGGGCCTTGAATTCCTATTCTTTCCAGGACTTTTATCATGAAGGGGTGTTGAATTTTGTCAAATGCTTTCTCAGCATCTAATGAAATGATCATGTGGTTTTGTTCTTTCAGTTTGTTTATATAATTGATCACGTTGATGGTTTTTTCAGATATTAAACCATCCCTGCATGCCTGGGATGAAGCCTACTTGATCATGGTGGATGATTGTTTTGATGTGCTTGGATTCGGTTTGCCAGAATTTTATTGAGTATTTTTGCATCGATATTCATAAGGGAAATTGGTCTGAAGTTCTCTTTCTTTGTTGGGTCTTTGTGTGGTTTAGGTATAAGAGTAATTATGGCTTCATAGAAGGAATTTGGTAGTGCTCCATCTGTTTCAATTTTGTGGAATAGTTTGGATAATATTGGTATGAGGTCTTCTATGAAGGTCTGATAGAATTCTGCACTAAACCCATCTGGACCTGGGCTCTTTTTGGTTGGGAGACCTTTAATGACTGCTTCTATTTCCTTAGGAGTTATGGGGTTGTTTAACTGGTTTATCTGTTCCTGATTTAACTTCGGTACCTGGTATCTGTCTAGGAAATTGTCCATTTCCTGCAGATTTTCAAGTTTTGTTGAGTATAGGCTTTTATAGTAAGATCTGATGATTTTTTGAATTTCCTCTGAATCTGTAGTTATGTCTCCCTTTTCATTTCTGATTTTGTTAATTTGGACACACTCTCTGTGTCCTCTCGTTAGTCTGGCTAAGGGTTTATCTATCTTGTTGATTTTCTCCAAGAACCAACTTTTGGTTCTGTTGATTCTTTCTATGGTCCTTTTTGTTTCTACTTGGTTGATTTCGGCTCTGAGTTTGATTATTTCCTGCCTTCTACTCCTCCTGGGTGTATTTGCTTCTTTTTGTTCTAGAGCTTTTAGGTGTGCTGTCAAGCTGCTGACATATGCCCTCTCCTGTTTCTTTCTGCAGGCACTCAGCGCTATGAGTTTTCCTCTTACCACACCTTTCATTGTGTCCCATAAGTTTGGGTATGTTGTACCTTCATTTTCATTAAATTCTAAAAAGTTTTTAATTTCTTTCTTTATTTCTTCCTTGACCAGGTTATCATTGAGTAGAGCATTGTTCAATTTCCACGTATATGTGGGCATTCTTCCCTTATTGTTATTGAAGACCAGTTTTAGGCCGTGGTGGTCCGATAGCACGCATGGGATTATTTCTATCTTTCTGTACCTGTTGAGGCCCGTTTTTTGACCAGTTATATAGTCAGTTTTGGAGAAAGTACCATGAGGAGCTGAGAAGAAGGTATATACCCGTGCTTTAGGATAGAATGTTCTATAAATATCTGTTAAGTCCATTTGGCTCATGACTTCTCTTAGTCTGTTTATGTCTCTGTTTAATTTCTGTTTCAACGATCTGTCCATTGATGAGAGTGGGATGTTGAAAACTCCTACTATTATTGTGTGAGTTGCAATGTGTGTTTTGAGCTTTAGTAAGGTTTTTTTACGTATGTAGGTGCCCTTGTATTTGGGGCATAGATATTTAGGATTGAGAGTTCATTTTGGTGGATTTTTCCTTTGATGAATATAAAGTGTCCTTCTTTATATTTTTGATGACTTTTAGTTGAAAATTGATTTTATTTGATATTAGAATGGCTACTCCAGCTTGCTTCTTCCGACCATTTGCTTGGAAAGTTGTTTTCCAGCCTTTGACTCTGAGGTAGTGTCTGTCTTTGTCTCTGAGGTGTGTTTCCTGTAGGCAGCAGAATGCAGGGTCCTCGTTCAGTTTGTTAATCTATGTCTTTTTATTGGGGAGTTGAGGCCATTGATGTTGAGAGATATTAAGGAATAGTGATTATTGCTTCCTGTTATATTCATATTTGGATGTGAGGTTATGTTTGTGTGCTTTTCTTCTCTTTTGTTTTGTTGCCAAGACGATTAGTTTCTTGCTTCTTCTAGGTATAGCTTGCCTCCTTTATGTTGGGCTTTACCATTTATTATCCTTTGTAGTGCTGGATTTGTAGAAAGATATTGTGTAAATTTGGTTTTGTCATGGAATATCTTGGTTTCTCCATCTATGTTGACTGAGAGTTTTGCAGGATACAGTAACCTGGGCTGGCATTTGTGTTCTCTTAGGGTCTGTATGACATCAGTCCAGGATCTTCTGGCCTTCATAGTTTCTGGGTAAACGTCTGCTGTGATTCTGATAGGTCTGCCTTTATATGTTACTTGACCTTTTTCCTTACTGCTTTTAATATTCTTTCTTTATGTTGTGCGTTTGGTGTTTTGACTATTATGTGACGGGAGGTGTTTTTTTTCTGGTCCAATCTATTTGGAGTTCTGTAGGCTTCATGTATGCCTATGGGTATCTCTTTTTTTTAGGTTAGGGAAGTTTTCTTCTATGATTTTGTTGAAGATATTTACTGGTCCTTTGAGCTGGGAGTCTTCACTCTCTTCTATACCTATTATCCTTAGGTTTGATCTTCTCATTGAGTCCTGGATTTCCTGTATGTTTTGGACCAGTAGCTTTTTTCCGCTTTACATTATCTTTGACAGTTGAGTCAATGACTTCTATGGAATCTTCTGCTTCTGAGATTCTCTCTTCCATCTCTTTTATTCTGTTGGTGAAGCTTGTATCTACAGCTCCTTGTCTCTTCTTTTGGTTTTCTATATCCAGGGTTGTTTCCATGTGTTCTTTCTTGATTGCTTCTATTTCCATTTTTAATTCCTTCAACTGTTTGATTGTGTTTTCCTGGAATTCTTTCAGGGATTTTTGTGTCTCCTCTCTATGGGCTTCTACTTGTTTATTTATGTTTTCCTGGAATTCTTTCAGGCAATTTTTGCGATTCCTCTCTGTAGGCTTCTACTTGTTCTCTAAGGGAGTTCTTCACGTCTTTCTTGAAGTCCTCCAGCATCATGATCAAATATGATTTTGAAACTAGATCTTGCTTTTCTGGTGTGTTTGGATATTCCATGTTTGTTTTGATGGGAGAATTGGGCTCTGATGGTGCCATGTAGTCTTGGTTTCTGTTGCTTGGGTTCCTGTGCTTGCCTCTCGCCATCAGATTATCTCTAGTGTTACTTTGTTCTGCTATTTCTGACAGTGGCTAGACTGTCCTATAAGCCTGTGTGTCAGGAGTGCTGTGGACCTGTTTTCCTGTTTTCTTTCAGCCAGTTATGTGGACAGAGTGTTCTGCTTTCGGGCGTGTAGTTTTTCCTCTCTACAGGTCTTCAGCTGTTCCTGTGGGCCTGTGTCTTGAGTTCACCAGGCAGGTCACTTGCAGCAGAAAAGGTGGTCTTACCTGTGGTCCCGAGGCTCAAGTTCGCTCGCGGGGTGCTGCCCATGAGCTCTCTGCGGCAGCAGCAACCAGGAAGATCTGCACTGCTGTTTCCGGGAGCTTCAGTGCACCAGGGTTCCAGATGGCGTTTGGTGTTTTCCTCTGGAATCAGTAATGTGTGCAGAGTGCAGTCTCTTCTGGTTTCCCAGGCGTGTCTGCCTCTCTGAAGGTTTAGCTCTCCCTCCCACGGGATTTGGGTGCAGAGAACTGTTTATCCGGTCTGTTCCTTCAGGTTGCGATGGTGTCTCAGGCGCAGGGGTTCTGCGGCTCCTGGGCCCTCCCCCACGGGAACCCAGAGGCCTTATACAGTTTCCTCTTGGGCCAGGGATGTGGGCAGGGGTGGGCAGTGTTGGTGGTCTCTTCCGCTCTGCAGGCTCAGGAGTGCCCTCCTGACCAGGCGGTGAGGTCTCTCTCCCACGTGGTCTGGGTGCAGAGAGCTGCTGCAGGCCGGGATCCGAGGGTGTGGGACTCCCGGTAAACACAGGACGTGCCCGGTCCTAGAGGAATTCTGCCTCTGTGTGTCCCGAGTTCACTAGGCAGGTCTCTTGCAGCAGAAAAGTTGGTCTTACCTGTGGTCCCGAGGCTCATGTTTGCTAGCGGGGTGCTGCCCACGAGCTCTCTCCCTTGCTTTTTTTACAATAGAACTTATTGTTGTCTAACACTTGATTTCATAATATGCAGTACCAAATCAATATATTTCAGAGTTGATAGATATTGTGATTTAATAATTATCAATGCTGAGAGTCTACTTCACATTAAGACACAGCAGAAAATTGCAAAAAATGTTCTGAGGTGCATTTTAGGAATTTTTGAAATTTTGTCTGAATCCAAGCTAAAATTCATTTAATTACTTTTCATGTAATTCAAATTAGCAACTCAAACATCAGCACCTGTATTTAAGCATTATAACACTGTACAACTCAATGACACATGAAATTAATACATTTATGGTGAGGACTAATGGAAGGTGACTAAATTATTCTGTTTTGTTTTTATTAGAGAATGAAATTATATATATACAACACATATATATGTGTGTGATACATAACATATAATAGTCTAACATTTGAGTTGAGGGCTCAATTGCAGTGTTACAAGGTATGTAGGAAAGTAGACTACAAAGTGTACATGTGTGTTCAGAAGCAAGGCTACAGTGAACCCAGGATGTAACACAAGTAAACAATGCCAGAAACATCTCAAATTCATTCTACATCAGTTTTTCAATTACTTTTTGTTGATATGCATTCAGAACATTTTATTGTTGGCAATTTCTGATTGTTGGCCTACAGCATTAGATACAAAACTGCACAGATTTAGAGCTTGAGGTTTAGGAAAGCCACTTCTCTAAGAAAGCTAAATTTATTAGTGTTGGTCTTCAGCATTATATTGCAACATGAGTTCCAGAGGAATTCTTGCTTTTTTCTTCTCTCCCTCCATTTTCTACTTTTTGTTGCACCTTTCAGTCTCTAGCATTTGAGAGGTTACTGTCAAATTTCTATTAGTGTCAAGTTTACATTTATCATGACATTAAAATCCTTATAACCCTATGGTTGAATGAGGATGCCACATAAATCCAAGGAGTAAACTCCTGGCCTGTTTTGACTCTGAAGGATGCTCAGCTGTAGTTCAAGAATTTTCAGTTCTTTCCATTGCTTGCAGGATGTGAATGGCTTTAGGCTTGGAAAATTTGGAGTAGTGCTATATAAAATTGGTTCAAAATGTATCACTTTTAATTTTTTTTGTTTTTTATCCCTCCCTTTTCTTTATCCCTTTTCTTCTCCTTCCTCACAGGCCATGTCTCCCAGAAGACCAGGTAGGATGCCTACCATATGCCCATCCCTTTGCTCTTTCTCATCACCATTTCCCATCCCCTGACTTGAGTGGACACTCCTTGCTAAACCAGAGGCCACACTGCCCTGCAGACCTGCATGTAAACCAAACTCCATCTGTCCAAAGACATTCTCCACTTTCTCCATACACCCTCACTCTGAACACTATCTCCAGTTGCCTTTCCCATCCCTTTTGCCCTAAACCAGCCTCTATCTAAGGGGTAGAGTCCCTTCTACATTAGATGGTATGCATGCCTTCAGAACTCCTGCTCACAATGGGGACAGAGACCCTCTTCTCAACCATAGGTCACATATGCTGGAAGATCAGAGAAGGAACAGAAACCAAGTAACAAAACACCCACCCAACAAAGACAAACCCAGAAATAAGCACCTAGATCTATATTCATCAGACTACACAGAGGGCACAGAAAGAGTATGCAAGTTAGACTGGTACAACCATTCTGGAAATCAGTCTGGAGGTTCCTCAGAAAATTGGACATTGAACTGCCTGAGGATCCAGCTATACCTCTCTTGGGCATATACCCAAAAGATGCCCCAACATATAAAAAAAAGACACGTGCTCCACTATGTTCATAGCAGCCTTATTTATAATAGCCAGAAGCTGGAAAGAACCCAGATGCCCTTCAACAGAGGAATGGATACAGAAAATGTGGTACATCTACACAATGGAATATTGCTCAGCTATCAAAAACAATGACTTTATGAAATTCTTAGGCAAATGGTTGGAACTGGAAAATATCATCCTGAGTGAGCTAACCCAATCACAGGAAGACATACATGGTATGCACTCATTGATAAGTGGCTATTCGCCCAAATGCTTGAATTACCCTAGATGCCTAGAACAAATGAAACTCAAGACGGTTGATCAAAATGTGAATGCTTGACTCCTTCTTTAAAAGGGGAACAAGAATGCCCTTGGCAGGGAATAGAGAGGCAAAGATTAAAACAGACACAGAAGGAACACCCATTCAGAGCCTGCCCCTCATGTGGCCCATACATATACAGCCACTCAATTAGACAAGATGGATGAAGCAAAGAAGTACAGGCCGACAGGAGCCAGATGTAAATCTCTCCTGAGAGACACAGCCAGAATACAGCAAATACAGAGGCGAATGCCAGCAGCAAACCACTGAACTGAGAATAGGACCCCCGTTGAAGGAATCAGAGAAAGAACTGGAAGAACTTGAAGGGGCTCGAGACCCCTTATGAACAACAATGCCAAGCAACTAGAGCTTCCAGGGACTAAGCCACTACCTAAAGACTATACATGGACTGACCCTGGACTCTGACCTCATAGGTAGCAATGAATATCCTAGTAAGAGCACCAGTGGAAGGGAAAGCCCTGGGTCCTGCTAAGACTGAACCCCCAGTGAACTAGATTGTTGGGGGGAGGGCGGCAATGGGGGGAGGATGGGGAGGGGAACACCCATAAAGAAGGGGAGGTGGGAGGGGGATGTTTGCCCGGAAACCGGGAAAGGGAATAACACTCGAAATGTATATAAGAAATACTCAAGTTAATAAAAAAAATAAAATAAAATAAACTTGAAAATCTGGATGAAAAGGACAATATTCTAGACAGACATGAGGTACCAAATTTAAATAAGGATCATATAAATCATCTACAGCCCTATAAATTCAAATCCAAACCTGATCCAAGAACACATCACAATGATCATCCTTCATGATCAAGTAGGATTCATCCCAGGAATGCAGGGATGTTTCAATAAATGGAAATTCATCAATGTTGTCCACTATGAAAACAAACTCAACAACAAAAAACAACCCACATTATCATTTCATTAGATGCTCAGAAAGCATTTGACAAAATTCAACACCCCTTCATGATAAAAGTCTTTGAAGAACAGGAATTGAAGCCCCATACCTGAACATAGTAAAAGGAATATACAGCAAACCAGTAATGAACATCAAACTCGATGGAAAGAAACTTGCTGCAACCCCACGAAAAAAAGGACGAAGCAAGGCTGCCCACCCTCTCTCCCTACTTATTCAATATAGTACTCAAACCCCTAGCCAGAGCAATAAGAAAACAAAAGAAGATCAAAGGGATACAAATTGGAAAGGAAGCAGTCAAAATATTGCTATTTGCAGATGATATATATGACAGTATACTTAAGTGATCCCGAAAGTTCCACCAGAGAACTCCTAAGCCTGATAAACAACTTCACCAAAGGGTCTGGGTATAAAATTGACTCAAACAAATAACTAGCCTTCCTCTACTCAAAGGATAAATAGACTGAGAAAGAAATTAGGGATATGACATCCTTCACAATAGTCCCAAATACCATAAAATAATTCAGTGTGACTCTAACCAACAAACTGAAAGATGTATATGACAAGAACTTCAAATCTCTGAAGAAAGAATTTGAAGAAGATCTCAGAAGGTGAAAAGACTTCCCCTGCTCATGGATTGGCAGGATTAATATAGTAAAAAAGGCCATGTTGCCAAAAGCAGTCTACAGATTCAATGCAATTCCTATAAAAATTCCAACTCAATTCTTCATAGAGTCAGAAAGAACAATTTGCAAATTCATTTAGAATAACAAAAGACCCAGGATAGCAAAAACTATACTCAACAACAAAAGAACTTCTGGGAGAGTCAGCATCCCTGATCTCAAGCAGTATTACAGAGCAATAGTGATAAAACTGCATGGTATTGGTACAGAGACAGACAGATAGACCAATGGAATAGAATTGAAGACCAGAAATGAACCACACACCTATGGTCACTTGATTTTGACAAAGGAGCCAAAACCATCCAATGGAAAAACTATAGCATTTTCAGCAAATGGTGCTGGTTCAACTGGAGGTCAGCATGTAGAAGAATGCAGATCGATCTATGCTTATCACCCTGTACAAAGCTTAAGTCCAAGTGGATCAAGGACCTCCACATCAAACCAGACACACTCAAACTAATAGAAGAAAAATGGGGAAGTCTCAATCACATGTGCACTGGGGAAAATTTCCTGAACAAACCACCAATGGCTTATGCACTCATTGAAAAGTGGCTATTAGCCCAAATATTTGAATTACCCTAGATGCCTAGAACACATGAAACTCAAGACGGATGATCAAAACGTGAATGCTTCACTCCTTCTTTAAAAGGGGGAACAAGAATACCCTTGGCAGGGAATAGAGAGGCAAAGATTAAAACAGACACAGAAGGAACACCCATTCAGAGCCTGCCCCACATGTGGCCCATACATATACAGCCACCCAATTAGACAATATGGATGAAGCAAAGTAGTGCAGGCCGACAGGACCCAGATGTAGATCTCTCCTGAGAGACACAGCCAGAATACAGCAAATACAGAGGCGAATGCCAGCAGCAAACCACTGAACTGAGAATAGGACCCCCGTTGAAGGAATCAGAGAAAGAACTGGAAGAGCTTGAAGGGGCTTGAGACCCCTTATGAACAACAATGCCAAGCAACTAGAGCTTCCAGGGACTAAGCCACTACCTAAAGACTATACATGGACTGACCCTGGACTCTGACCTCATAGGTAGCAATGAATATCCTAGTAAGATCACCAGTGGAAGGGGAAGCCCTTGGTCCTGCTAAGACTGAACCCCCAGTGAACATGATTGTTGGGAGGAGGGCAGCAATGGGGGGAGGGTGGGGAGGGGAACACCCATAAAGAAGGGGAGGGGGAGGGATTAGGGGCATGTTTGCCTGGAAACCGGGAAAGGGAATAACATTCAAAATGTAAATAAGAAATACTCAAGTTAATAAAAAAAATCATACTCAAGAAGCCGTGGAGGAGGAAGAGAAGGGGGGAAGGGGAGGGGGAGAAGGAGGAGGTACCAGATCAGATATCAGTACACCTGGATCATAAGTCTGAGGGTTTGATCAAGCCAATGAGTATTCTCATCATTGAGGTATTTTATGGAGGCTCCCATCGACAGCTGGTAGAGCTGCTCTGAGAAGTAGACGACTGTGTGCTGTACACCCTTCCAGCAAAGAAATGGCATTGGAGAGCATGCACAGCAGCATTACACTTCTCACAGATTATTCCCAGCAGGGAGCACTAAAGGATCCTCTTTGCAAGCTCAGTACTCAACCTGACTGAACTGC
This sequence comes from Rattus rattus, assembly GCF_011064425.1. NCBI lineage: Eukaryota > Metazoa > Chordata > Mammalia > Rodentia > Muridae > Rattus > Rattus rattus. Next base: position 109,885,902 of record NC_046158.1, on the reverse strand, counting down.
CTGCAATTCTGCCTGATCTGGGAAAATTGAAGATGATCTTGTACTTCCATGAAAAGCAGTTGGTATATCATGTTGAGAAATATCAGGAGAGGGATTTTCAATATGGATATAACCAAATTCTCTCATGTTTGGTGGCTGATGTTGTGCTATTCAATTCCACTTTTAATATGGAATCATTTCTTACTTCTATTGGAAAATTCCTGAAGCTGATTCCTAATCACAGGCCTAAGGATCTGGAAAGCATTCTCAGACCCAAGTGTCAAGTTATTTATTTTCCCATCAGATTTCCTGATGCGAGCAAATTCATGACCACTTAAGGGGGATGCTCAACCTTATTGGAAATGATGCTGCAGCTCTATCTGTGACACTTCCTCACCAACCAGAGCACAGGGTTTCAAAGAAGTCACTGGAGAATTTTGAATCAAAGTCTGATGAAAACCCTGGCCTTGATGCTGGACAAGAAACCCTGGACAACCCAACAATCCATAAATCAGGCTCTCTTCCTGTGACTGAAGAAAACCTGGCTCTTGATCCCAGCACCCTTTTGTGTGGAGCTGGAGTTCAGTAAAGACTACTGCACATTACATGGCCTCCCAGGTGGGAGCACAACAAAGGTCCAGAGACATGTTTAAAAGTATTAATGCATCTAAAAGAGTTAAGGCTCAATTTCCATGTCTCTGTCCTTGAAGAAACTTTTACAGGGCTATTCAGTCTTGCACTGGGACTACTTACCCTGTAAAGAAGACTATTTCTGAGTACTGTGCACAGCTGATGTTGTCATCTCAACAGCCAACCATGAATTCTTTGGAGTAGCAATGTTCGAAGCTGTGTACTATGGCTGTTACCTACTCTTTCCCAAATACTTGGTTTATCCTGAAATCTTTCCAGCTGAGTATATGTATTCCACACCTGAACAGTTTTCAAAAAGGCTCAAGAGTTTCTGTGAAAGACCAGATATTACAAGAAAACATCTTTTTAAGAGTGAAATGGCTCCATTTTCTTGGGCAGCCCTACATGGTAAATTCAGGTCTCTGCTCACAACAGAACCCAGAGAAGATTTGTAACAGATGGGGCTAAATCACAAACTTGCAGCCTAAGACTGAATCTGAAGAACTTTCCAGACTGTGCCCATATTTACTTGATCAAAAAGAAAAGAAAGTCTGCAGAGGAAGCTGAGCCTGGCTGCTTGTCACAGCTGACACAAAGCCATCTGCCACAAACCTGTGGTAGCTTCAGATCTCCAACTCCTGCAACCACCCCAACACAAATTAAATACAGATGTTATGGTTACACAGTCATGTGAAGGAGACTGTTCAAAAAATAATAAGTGGGGGTTGGGGATTTAGCTCAGTGGTAGAGCGCTTGCCTAGCAGTCGCAAGGCCCTGGGTTCGGTCCCCAGCTCCGAAAAATAGAAAAGAAAAAAAAATAAAAAAATAATAAGTGGCCTGTTGAATAACCACACTCATGTATCCCATGGACATGTGTTGCCACACTGAATTTCCGGTTGAATCTGTTTTTATTCTTTGTACTGGATGACACAGTGCCTGAAATTTGTCTTTCTGCGACACGATGGCAGCCAAACTGCAGCTTCAAACACTCACACTTGGCTTTCTACCTGGGTTGCCAGGTTATCAGCAGAGTCTTCTTGTGTCGTCAAAGGGCTACAGGGCCTAGAAAGAGGATCAGAAAGCTACTGAACTAATTAGGCAGCCATCTCAAAGCTGCTGTAGGCAGAGAACTGCTTTAGCACTTTTCTTTTAGCAAATTAATGACTCTCTGGCAAAGGAGTTTTTAAGTGAAGGTATTAAAAAGGGGTCTGGCAGGTATTCCCATGATTCCCAGGGTTTCATTTGCATTTAATTAATCTTAAAGACACTTGCAAGAAAAAGAGCTGTACTTCAGACAAACATGGCAGATTCAGTGAGTGAAGTCCTATGATCCATAAAATGAATGTGAGATACTTGTTTTAAATTTTTTTCCTGTGGGTAAAAATAGAAAAATCAAAATGCTCATAACAAAGCATAATTTGGTGCAAAATTCTTCAAAAATAATTACATCCAACTATAAATATATTCCTTTAAAGATATGTCACTTATGATTCTTGGAATCAGGCTGCTCTGTTTGTTGGTGTACAGATGTTTTAAATGGCTGGATTGTAAAACAAATTTTTAATAAACTGTCTGCTGCAATTTTAATTAGCATAAAAAATCATTCATCATTAGAGTAGTATAGTGAGGTATGGTATAGAATGGGGTATCACATTCTCCACATTTGGAAAGTAGATGAGAAGACAACAGAGGTAGAAGTGGCCTAGGAATAGGAAGCATAGATTATATATGTTGTTAAAGACAAACCTCATGTTTTCTCTGATTTGGACCCTACGTTTTTATAGATTCACAAAACTCTGTGTGCATCTCTCTCTCTCTCTCTCTCTCTCTCTCTCTCTCTCTCTCTCTCTCTCTGTGTGTGTGTGTGTGTGTGTGTGTGTGTGTGTGTGTGTGTGCACATGTGTATGTCACATGGAAATAGGTGGAAGACTAGGAATTGGAAGGATGTTAGTTGGAGAGAAATGTGGTGACAGAAAGAAAGAAGGGAAGTGAAGATTATCAAAATTTGTGATATACTTTTAATATATTTGTTTTATGAAACTCAACTATATATTCAAATAAATAAAGTTAACCCAAAGGACAACTTGAGGGAAATTGCCAAGAGTCAAAAAGTGAGAAAGAGCTCTCGCAGCTGAGCTAAGCATAAGCCAAGTTCTCTTCCAGTGGGAATATATCAGAGGCTCGTGATTTAGCCCATAGAGACTCGTATTGGAACTTTTCATTCAAGAGTATAAGATAATAAATTTGTCATGTCCAATACACAGAATTTAAGCATGAGATATTTAAAAAATACAAAGATCTTTACTTCTTCTTGCCATAAGGACTTTCCAATTCAAAGGGTCGACTCATTAATTTTCTACCAAACTTGGCATCAGTTAGGCATAGCAGCTGTAGGCAGAAGGAAAGTGTGTAGGTCAAGGGCTGTGTGGTGCATGCAGCTGGTTAGAATGTCAGAGGAGGTTTGTGTATGAGGCTGAAACACTGTGGGAGGATAGGAGTTATACTGCAGACAGTAATAAACAGCCAGGTCTTCAGCCTCCACGTTGCTGATGGTGAGAGTGAAATCTCTCCCAAATCCACTGCCTGTGAAGCGATCAGGGACCCCAGTGTGCCGATTGGTTGCCAAGTAGATCAGCCGTTTAGGAGACTGCCCTGGTTTCTGTTGGAACCAGGCAACAACAGTACCCATACTCTGACTGGCCTTGCAGTTCAGGGTGACCCTCTCTCCCACTGATGTGGACATGGATGCGGGAGACTGGGTCATCACAGTGTCCCCATCAGCACCTGCAATCAGAAATAAATAATGATTATACACTTACACACACAAAGAGCTCCTGATACAAACCTTGAAATCTAAAATGTCTTTTCTAATGACATTTTCTGCATACTATTAGCTTCCTATAGGAAATAGCTGTTGCTACACAAAGGAATTATTTTTAAGATGTTACAATACTTTTAAATGTCTCACCAGACAACCAGAGCAGCAGGAATATGAAGACCCTAGTATGTGACTCCATCCTGATGCCCATGCTGGTCTTATGCAATTCAGATTGCACTGCAAAGGCCTGGTTTATAAAGCATGGGCAGCTGGGCTGGCCTCTAGGGACCTATGCAAAATAGTCATCAAATAAGGAAATAAATTTCCTGGATATAGGTGCTTAAGACTATCCATATCAAATCAACAGTCAAAAGTACTATCTAAGACAGGAAGTAATCACTGGGAAGGAAATCAACATAGAAGCTCAAGGACGAACTTAGACCTTTCAAACCACAAGTGTTTAGATGCTCTCATGACAGGCTTCCATTAAAAATCAACGGGTGAGTTTTACAGAAATAATAATAAAACTACCTGTGATTCAATCCTGAGAAAACAATAAATTCTGTGCACCAACAACAAAATAAACAAGGGAAGTAGAATATAAGAAGGGAAAGAAAGAAGAGAAAGGGGAAGGAGAGGAAGAAGAAAGAAAGAAGAGGATGGAAAACAGAAGAAGGAATATCGAATTGAGGAAGTAAGAGAAATAGGAAGAGGAAAGAAGGAATGGAAAAAATGAAACAAGGAAAAATACTTTAAAAGAAAGATGGATACCCAGCTTAGTGTTTAAAATCACTTGCTTCTCTTAAAAAAGACTAAGGTTTGATTCATTCCAAGCATTCACATGATGATTCTCAACCATTATAATTCCAGTTAAGCACACACATGGTACACATATATACAAACATGCATACATACATACATACATACATACATACATACATACATACATAAACTTATACATGTATGCATGCATTCATTCAGTTTGAGATGTGAGTCCTGAGCTTCTCTCTAGCTACCAAGCCTTCCAACTACTGCCTTCTTTCTGCTTTACAGGATTCTAACCTTCTGAAAGTCCAAAGAAATCCTTTCTTAATAAGTTGCTTTGCTCATGGTTTTTATCACACCAATAGAAAAGTAGTTAATAAAAAACACATAAACCATCATGGTATACTATACCTGTCAGAAGATATACATAAAACGTGAACAATTATATGTGTTATATAACACTATCATGTCCTACTGTATCCATGGGCTTCAATACCAGTTGGTCAGTTTATTTTAAGGAATACATATATAGCATTAATTAGCATATTGTTTACATGGGGCCTTGGATTTTCCACTTACAAGTATTAAATTTACTCATAATTATGAGATAAAACCCTGGAAAGTAGAGACTATCAACACAAAATCATACTTCTTTAGTTGGTTGAGATTTCTGAATTTCAACATTTGAGAGTAGACAAGGAGACTTCAGAGTGATATTTGACCACTGAGGAAGAAGCAGGGAATGGACAAATAACTTAGAAACAAAACTACTATATGTACCATATCATTTATAAATCTTAGATTTTAAGCATGATTATATAAACACAATTGTAGTGTGTGTAAGGGAAACTAGGAGAAGGAAGAAAATTTAGGGAAAAAACACATGGAAAAGAGAGACAGAGGAGGGTCAGGGATGTATCTTAGTTAGGATTACTATGGCAATGGTGAAATATCCTGACCAAAGATGGAAGAGAATATTCTTCTTACACTAACAGATAACAATACAATGCTGAGGGAAGTCAGAGCAGGAACTGAAACAGAGCAGGAACCCAGAGGTGGGAGCTGACCAGAAGCCATGGAGGAGTGCTGCTTATTGACTTTGCTCTGATGGTTTGCTCAGGGTGCTCTGTTGGTTTTGATCTTAGCTATTCTGACTGGTGTGAGGTGGAATCTCAGGAGTGTTCTGATTTACATTTCCCTGATGACTAAGAATGATGTACATTTTTAGGTACTTCTCAGACATTCAGTATTCCTCAGCTGAAAATTCTTTGTTTAGCTCTGTACCTCATTTTTTAACACGGTTATTTAGCTCTCTGGATTTAGCTTCTTGAATTCTTTGTGGATGTTAGCCTTCTATCAGATATAGAATTCTTAAGATCCTTTGCCAATCTGTTGATTACCATTTTGTCCTAATGACAGTGTCTTTGACTTAAAAAAGGATTGTAGTTTTATGAGGTCTCATTGGTCAATTCTTGATCTTAGAGCATAAGTCTTTGGTGTTTTGTTCAGAAAATTTCCCCCAGTGCCCATGTGTTCCAGGCTCTTCCCCACTTTTTCATGTATTAGTTTCAGTGTATTGGGTTTTATGTGAATGTCCTTGACACACTTGAATATAAGATTTCTTTTTTATTGGATATATATCTTTATTTACATTTCAAATGTTATTCCCTTTCCCAGTTTACTGTCCATAAACCCCCTATTCCCTCCCCACAATAAGGGTGTTCTTCCCCATCTTTGTTGAGGGGGTATCTCACCACCACCACCACCACCACAGGAAATTTTCCCCAGTGCCCATTTGTTCGAGGCGCTTCCCCACTTTTTCTTCTATTAGTTTCAGTGTATCTGGTTTTATGTAGAGGTCCTTGATCCACTTGGACTTAAGGTCTGTACAGGGCGATAAGAATGGATAGATTTGCACTATTCTACGTACTGACTTCCAGTTGAACCAACCCCATTTGTTGAAAATACTTTCATTTTTTTCCACTGGATGGTTTTATCTCCTTTTTCAAAGATCAAGTGACCATAGGTGTCTGGGTTCATTTCTGGGTCTTCAATTCTAATCCACTGATCTATCTGCCTGTCTCTGTACTGATAGTTTTTATCACTATTCCTCTTTAATACAGCTTGAGGTCAGGGATGGTGATTCCCTCAGAAGTTGTTTTGTTGTTGAGGATAGGTTTTGGTATCCTGGATTTTTTGTTATTCCACATGAATTTGCAAATTTCTCTTTCTATCTCTATGAAGAATTGAGTTGGAAAGATTATTTGGATTACATTGAACCTGTAAATGGCTTTTGGCAAAATGGCCATTTTTACCATATTAATCCTGCCAATCTATGAGCATGGGAGGTCTTTTCTTCTTCTCAGATATTCTTCAATTTGTTCTTCAGAGACTTGAAGTTCTTGACGTACGGATCTTTCACTTGCTTGGTTAGAGTCACACTGAGGTATTTTACATTATTTGGGAATATTTTGAAGTGTGTCATCTCCCTAATTTCTTTCTAGGCCTGTTTATCCTTTGAGTAAAGGAAGGCTACTGATTTGTTTGAGATAATTTTATACCCAGGCACTTTGCTGAAGTTGTTTATCAGGCTCAGTAGTTTTCTGGTGGAACTTTTGGGGTCACTTAAGTATCATCTTCAAATAGTGATATTTTGACTTCTTCCTTTCCAACTTGTAGCTCTTTGGCCTCATTTTGTTGTCTGATTGCTCTGACAAGGATTTGGAGTACCATGTTGAAAAGGCAGGGAAAGACTGGGCAACCTTGTATAGACCTAATTTTAGTTGGATTGTTTCAAGTTTCTCTCCATTTAGTTTGATGTTGGCTACTTGTTTGCTGTATATTGCTTTTACTGTTTAGCTATGGGCCTTGAATTCTTGATATTTCCAAGGCCTTTAACCTGAAGGGGTGTTGAATTTTGTCAAATGCTTTCTCAGCATTCAATGAAATGATCATGTGGGTTTTTTCTTTTAGTTTGTTTGCATAATAGATTACCTTGAAGGATTTCCATATATTGAACTATTCCTGCATACCTAGAATGAAGCCTATTTGATCATGATGGATGATCATTTTGATGTGTTCTTGGACTCAGTCTGCAAGAATTTTATTGAGTATTTTTACGTCAATATTCATAAGGGAAATTGGTCGGAAGTTCTCTTTCTTTGTTGGGTCTTTGTGTGGTTTAGGTACAAGAATAATTGTGTCTCCATAGAAGGAATTGGGTAATGCTCCTTGTGTTTCTATTTAGTGGAATAGTTTGGACAGTATTGGTATTAGGTCTTCTGTGAAGGTCGGAATGAATTCTGCACTAAATCCACCTGGTCCTAGATTTTATTTTTTGGTTGGGAGACTTTTAATAACTGGTTCTATTTCTTTAGGAGTTATGGGATTATTTAGATGGTTTACTGATCCTGATTTAACTTTGCTACCTGATATCTGTCTAAATTATTGACCATATTATTAATATTTTCCTGTTTTGTTGAATATAGGCTTTTGTAGTATGATCTGATGATTTTTTGAATTTCCTAATTTTCTCTTGTTATGTCTCCCTCTTCATTTCTGTTTTGTTAATTTGGATTCTCTCTCTCTCTCTCTCTCTCTCTCTCTCTCTCTCTCTCTCTCTCTCTCTCTCTCTCTCTCTCTCCTCCCCTCCTCTCCCTCTCCTCTCTCTCTTTCTGCTCTCTGGTTAGTCTGGGTAACAGTTTATCTATCTTGTTGATTTTCTCAAAGAAACAGTTCTAGGGTTTGTTTATTCATTGTATACTTTTTGTTTCTAATTGGTTAAATTCAACCCCCAAGTTTGATTATTTCCTTCCATCTACTCCTCTTGGGTGTATTTGCTTCCTTTTGTACTAGAGATTTCAGGTGTGCTGTCAAGCTGCTACTGTATGTACTCTCCAATTTCTTTTTAAAGGCACTCTGAGCTATGAGTTTTTCTCTTAGCACTGCTTTCATTGTGTCCCATAAGTTTGGGTATGTGGTTCCTTCATTTTTATTAAATTCTAAGAAGTCTTTAAATTCTCTCATTATTTCTTCCTTGACCAAGTTATCATGGAGTATAGTGTTGTTCAACTTCCATGTGTATGTGGGCTTTCTGTCATTCTTGTTGTTATTGAAGACCATCCTTTGTGCATGGTGATATGATAGGAAGTATGGGATTATTTTTATCTTCTTGGATCTGTTGAGGCCTGCTTTATGACTGATTATATGGTCAGTTTTGGAGAGGGTACCATGAGCTGTTAAGAAGAAGGTATGTTCTTTGTTTGAGGATGATATGTTCTATAGATATCTGTTAAATCCATTTGGCTCATAACTTCTGCTAGTTTCACTGTGTCTCTGTTCAGTTTCTGTTTCCTTGATCTATCCATTGATGAGATTGGGGTATTAAAGTCTCCTGCTATTACTGTGTGAGATACAATGTAAGCTTTGTGCTTCAGTAAAGTTTCTCTTATGAAATGGGTGCCCTTTAGTTTAGAGCATGGATATTCAGAGTTGAGAGTTCCCTTGGTGCACTTTTTCTTTGATAAGTATATAGAGTCCTTTTTTCATCTTTTTTGATAACCTTTGGTTGAAGGCCAATTGTATTTGATATTAGAATGGCTACTTCAGCTTTTTCCTTGGCACTATTTGTTAGAAAACTGTTTTCCAGCCATTATTTACTCTGAGGTAGTACCTGTGTTTGTCACTGAGTTGTGTTTCCTAAATGTAACAAAATTCTGGGTCCTCTTTATGTATCTAGTCTGCCAGTCTATGTCGTTTTATTGGGTAATTGAATCCATTGATATTGAGAGATATTATGGACCAGTGATTGCTATTTCCTATTATTTTACTTGTTAATGGTTGAATTATGTTTGCGTGGCGAGCTTTTTTGGGGTTAGTGGAAATTATATTATTTTCTTGCTCTTTACATGGTGTAGTTTCCCTCCTAGTGTTGAAGTTTTCCATCAATTATCCTTTGTAGGGCTGGATTTCTAGGAAGATATTATATAAATTTGGTTTGGTTGTGAAATATCTCGTTTTCTCCATCTATGGTAATTGAGAAGTTTTCTGGATAGAGTAGCCTGGGCTGGTATTTATGCTCTCTGAGGGTGTGTATAACATCTGCTAGGGATCTTCTAGCTTTCATAGTCTCTGGTGAGAAGTCTGGTGTAATTCTGATAGGTCTGCCTTTATATGTTTCCTGACCTTTTTTCCTTACTGCTTTTAATATGCTTTCTTGTTTTGTGCCTTTGGTGTTTTGACTACTATTTGATGGGAGAAATTTCTTTTCTGGTCCAATCTATTTGGAGTTCTGTTGGTTTCTCGTGTGCTTATCAAAATTTTTGGTCAGGCAAGTTTTCTACTATAATTTTGTTAAAGATATTTACTGGTGGGGTTGGGGATTTAGCTCAGTGGTAGAGCGCTTGCCTAGGAAGCGCAAGGCCCTGGGTTCGGTCCCCAGCTCCGGGGGGAAAAAAAAAAAAAGAACCAAAGATATTTACTGGTTATTTTAGTTGGGAATCTTTGCACTGCTCTATACCTATTATCCTTACATGTGATCTTTTCATTATGTCCTAGATTTCCATGATATTTTGGGTTAGGAGTTTTTTGCTTTTTGCATTTTCTGTGACTGTTGTGTTAATGTTTTCTATGGTATCTTCTGCTGCTGAGATTCTCTCTTCTATCTCTTGCATTCTGTTGGTGATGCTTGCGTCTATGACTCTTTATCTCTTTCCTAGGTTTTCTATCTCCATGGTTGTCTTCTTTTGTGATTTCCTTATTGTTTCTATTTTGATTTTTAGATCCCAAATGTGCTGGGGGCCAGCCCCTACGAAGGTCTTCTTTCTCGCGTTGGTTCTTCTTGAGGCAGCGCAGAGGGTAAGACTTTATCTTACAAGATACGGGGGTAAGATTTTGTCTCATGAGATATTTAGGCTTTCTGTATAATAAGTTTACTTATCGAAGTCTAAGTTAGTATGTTACTGTAGCTGATTTACTTTTCTATGTCTAAGTCACTATCCTCTGCTACAGTAACTGACAAGCCTTCTGTGATCCTCTGAGGCTAGAAACTGCAGTCCCTGGCATTTAGCACCTCATCCTAAAACAGCAGGAGATAAAGTAGATGATAAATTGCTAGAGCCTTTTCCCTTTTGCCCCTATGCCTCTTGTTTGTCAGGTTAGGGGGAAGTTTGGAGCAATAATCTTCTATTGAACCAAGAGAAGTGAATAGTGCACTTGCAGAAGGAAAAATTTTTACATAGCCAAATATGCACAAATGTATATAATTGCATTCACGGATTCATAAATGCGCATTTACACATTTCCACCCAAAATCAGCTTACATGCATTCTCACAATCACATACTTACACACACATCCATACTTACATATGCATGTGGAGCAAAAGACCACGCACCAGTGCAGAAAGAACTCACTCATTCTGGATTAAAGATGAGCTCCAATCTTTATTACATAGAGAAAGAAATCACTTCTACCCTTTTAATGCTAAGTGAATTAAACCCAAGTTTGTAAGAGAAAAGGCTTGTTCGTTTTAATAAGACTAAGCCTGCCTTGCTATTAAGAAATGACCTATTCTGTCCCATGGTAAGGAGAAACCTGCCTGCTCCTCCTACTCTCTGTAGCTTTTTTTTTTTCCTTTTCTCCTCTGCATTCTGCACATTGCTCTCTTATGTTACCTATAGTCTCTAAGTTATTCCACTCTACATGGCTTCTCAGCCCAGATATTTTAGCTCAGTTCTCCTTAGCTCAAACCTGATCCTTCAGCTCAGTCCCTCTTCAGCTCAGTCCTCCTCTCTCTGTCCTTCTGTATCTGTCCTTCTGTGTCTGTCCTTCTGTGTCTCTTCTCTTTGTCCTCAGCACTTAAACATCTTTGAGAATACATAATCACATGCTACGAAGTTCATCACAAGTTCATATGAAAGATCAAAGCATAAATTGAAATAGAAGTTTACAACAGAGAATGTTTACATGCATATCCATCAGGAGTAATTATCTGGCAAAACATTCGTCACCAGTGTCAGCTCTACAGGTTCACTGAAAATCTAAAACCATATCTAATTTGTTATTGAAGTTTTGTATAGATAAACCCAGGCAATATTTTATCCTTTGTCCTTGCACCTGTAATAAATCATGTTCTCCTTTTATGACCCTTGAAAATTGTTTTACAACCTCTTGGAATGTGCTCTGAGTAAGAGAAAGCCTGGTTACTAAGAGCAATTAACTGACAATACCTGGGAGATTGGCAGAGTTCTCACTGCAGTTTTAATTATCAGAGAAAAACTTAGTAGTGATCCCACTATAAAAGAGCTTAATAATCCCGTTATAATTTTAGGAATTCTTATAGGATCAGAATAAGACTTAAGAAGTCATCTATTTGTCTATATAGCATCACTATAAGACAGTATATCTTCATAGATCTGCTCAAAAGGGGTGTGCTTTCACTTAATGATTGTTATATGTGTTTAATAATAACAGGAAAAGCCTTTTAATAGCAGGAATCTTTCCTTAAATGAATCCCTTACAGCCTTGCTTAATAGGGGCGAACCAGTCACAGATTATATAATAATCCGAGGCTGGCCATCTCAGGATGACCACCTGTTAGTTATTAGCTTGTCCTGTTATGACTCCTGACATGAATGGTTTTGTTCAATTACTTCACCTGTTTGCTTGTGTTTTCCTGTAATTCCTTAGGGGATTTTTGTGTTTCCTCTTTAAGGGCTTGTACCTGTTTACCTATGTTGTCCTGTATTTCTTTAAGTGATTTATTTATGCCCTTCATAAATTAATCTATCATCAACATGAGGTATCATTTTAAATCAGAATCTTGCTTTCCCAGTGTGTTGGGGTACCCAGGACTTGGTGTGCTGGGGGAACTGGGCTCCGATGATGCCAAGTGGCCTTGGTGTCTGTTGCTTAGGTTCTTCTACTTGCCTCTTGCCATCTGGTTATCTCTGGTGTTAGCTGGTCTTGCTGTCTCTGATTGTGGTGTCACCCCCTGTAAGCCTCTGTGTCAGCACTCCTGGAAGAATAGCTTTTTCGAGGATGGATTTGAGTACAGACAACTTTGGAGCAGTATTAGTTCCACATGCACACGGAAACCAGAAGAATCCTGTCCCAAACTACTCTACTGTCCCTGTGTCCAGAGAACTACAGGCAGGTCCCTTGGAAAAGAAGTGGTCTTACCTATGCTCTCAGGTGTCTCTGCACTCTTGGGAGACCAGCTCTCTCCCAGTTGGCTCTGGGAACAGAGAGCTGTGGCACACAGACAGCTCAGGTGTAACTTTCTTTAGAGCCTCATAGAAAATTGCCTGAACTTATATGAGGGAAAAAATAATAAATCAACAGTAACAACTGAGTTCTATACCCCATGGTAAACACAGCTTGATTCTTGCAAAGCCTTAATGGTACTTGAAGCTACAATATCCTCAGTGTTACAATAAAGAGAAGAAAAATAAACATTATTTGAACTCTTTTAACTAAATAGATATCATACATGTTAAAATAAAAAGTCTCAAGCTATCAATATCCTGTTTTCTTCTGAACATTGTTGGTGACTTCTAGGTGATCTTTTTATGGCTTGCAGTTTCCTCATATTTTTTGCTATGAGGCTGAAAGCAAAGAGAAAACATAAAAATGACTTCACCTAAATAATTTATAAAAATAAAATTATGAAAATGAGTATATATACTGGGATGGCTATGCAGAAAATGGAAACAGTATGTGCTATTGAAGAACTGCAACCTGATACAGAAACTAAAGGCTACTGCGTTGTACGTCACCAAGAAATCTTGCAACTATCATGTGATTCAGCTATGCCTGTATTAGGTACATTCCTGAACAAATCTAAGTCATCATTAAATACATATACACCCATGCCATGTTTATTATTGTACTATGTACAATAATAAGAATTTAAATGAACATACTGGCTGTCAACAGATGAATGGATAATGAAAATGGCACAAATGTACAGGGAATATCGTTCAGCCATAATAAAAATAGAAATCACATAAATGTGTCAGACTTTGTTCTGTGACTCACTATATGGATTTCTGTCTGAAAAGACTCACTGTACATTTGGATACAATTCTTTCTTTCATTGTGTTTAGGGATAGAGGTCACTTAAATTCTCCTGGACCAGACTGATTAGTAGTAGTCTTGAAATCTTCTATACCATTCATGGATTTCTTACTAAATGACCTATCAGTAACTTCGAAAACAATTGAATAAGCATATGAGTGGTTGAGTATGAAAATTTGCAAACTCCAACTAATCTTGGGAAACATAGTGAAACCAGGTTTCAAAATTTTAAAAATGAAGTTGTGGAACATCCTCACTGGCCTTAGAAGGAGATTCTATTAGAATTGAAGACCCAGAAATGAACCCACACACCTATGGTTACTTGATTTTTGACAAAGGAGCCTAAACCATCCAATGGAAAAAAGATAGCATTTTCAGCAAATGGTACTGGTTCAACTGGAGGTCAACATGTAGAAGAATGCAGATCGATCCATGCTTATCACCCTGTACAAAGCTGAAGTCCAAGTGGATCAAGGACCTCCACATCAAACCAGACACACTCAAACTAATAGAAGAAAAACTAGGGAAGCATCTGGAACACATGGGCACTGGAAAAAATTTCCTGAACAAAACACCAATGGCTTATGCTCTAAGATCAAGAATCGACAAATGGGATCTCATAAAACTGCAAAGCTTCTGTAAGGCAAAGGACACTGTAGTTAGGACAAAACGGCAACCAACAGATTGGGAAAAGATCTCTACCAATCCTACAACAGATAGAGGCCTTATATCCAAAATATACAAAGAACTCAAGAAGTTAGACCGCAGGGAGAAATATAACCCTATTAAAAAAATGGGGTTCAGCTTCCCGGTTGCTGCCGCCGCGGAGAGCCCGTGGGCAGCACCCCGCGAGCGAACTTGAGCCTCGGGACCACAGGTAGGACCAACTGTTCTGCTGCAAGAAAGCAGCCTGGTGATCTCGGGACACACGGAGGCAGAATTCCTCTAGGACCGGGCACGTCCTGTGTTTACCGGAAGTCCCACACCCTCGGATCCCGGCCCGCAGCAGCTCTCTGCTCCCAAAACCAGTGGGAGAGAGACCTCACCGTCTGGTCAGGTGGGCACTCCTGAGGCTGCAGAGCAGAAGAGACCACCAACACTGCCCACCCCTGCCCACATCCCTGGCCCAAGAGGAAACTGTATAAGGCCTCTGGGCTCCCGTGGGAGAGGGCCCGGGAGAGGCAGGGGCCCTGCCTGAGACACCGCCGGAACCTGAAGGAGGCAGACCGGATAAACAGTTTTCTGCGCCCAAATCCCGTGGGAGGGAGAGCTAAACCTTCAGAGAGGCGGACACGCCTGCGAAACCAGAGGAGACTGCTCTCTGCACACATTGCTGATTCAGAGGAAAACACGGAGGCCATCTGGAACCCTGGTGCACGGAGGCTCCGGAAGAGGCGGGCGCGGATCTTCCCGGTTGCTGCCACTGCTGGGAGCCCGTGGGCAGCACTTCCCATGAGCGAACTTGGGCCTCGGGACCACGAGTAAGACCAACTTGTCTGCTGCAAGAAAGCAGCCTGGTTTTCTCCG